>NW_004801212.1:0-1304 GCF_000002075.1 Aplysia californica | reverse complement strand
GTGTGTTCTTACTGACGTCAAACAAAGGTGATACAAATTGTTTATGGTAGTTTTTTTTAGTTTTTTTGTTGGTTTTTTATTTGGGTAGGGGTGAGTTTTGTTGGGTTTTTCTTAGTGTGTTCTCTGTTTTTTGTTGTTTGTTTTTTTTTGGTGGGTTTTTTTTTGGGGGGGGGTTGTTTTTGTTTTTTTGTGGGGGGGGGTGGGGGTTGGGGGGGGTCATATGAGCGCGCTTGACACACGAAACATTTTCAGTTGGTAGGAAATTAGGAATGTTGCCCAAGTAGCGGCCGAAGCCTACTCTCATCCATTTTGGACCACCAAGGGATCTTTCGCGTGTACAACTTGGATACAGGAACTTCGAGATTTTCATCCTTTTTTGAGAAGGCTAGGTGTCGATCTTTCCTGCCAGAACATCAGGGGTGTGGCTGAAAGACAGATGTAAAAAAGAGCCAAGGAGTAGCAGTAGAAAGGCTGCAGAAAGAGACAGGAGCCGAGAGAAGGGGGTAAAGCAGGTTAGGGGTTGGGGAAGAAACTGGAGACGAAAGCAGACGACAAAACATTGCTAGAGAGGTGGAAGGAGACATTTTTAGAGAAGAATTGTTTTTGGTTGCTACCCGGATTCGAACCCGTGACCTTTGAATGAGAGGCGAACTCCTTAACCTCTAGGCCACGAGAGCCCCAAACGTTACTTTTTACACAACTTCTCCTGCGTTCATACTGACGTCAATCAAAGCTTACAAAATTGTGAGCCAGCGTGGTGGAATCAGGCTCTCGTCAATTTTGGGCATGTAGAGTTATTGGTATCATCTTAAAGCTTGTTCACTTGTATTTATTTTGATGAGAAAAAAATATCCATTTATCTTGAATACAAGTCAAGATATTTGCGAATGAAGGAGTTGGGGGTCACCTGTTTTCAGAGGAAAATTAGTGAGAAAAAAATGTCTGCCAAAGATTCATTATTTCCTTTGCTTAAGAGTCTGTGTTAACTGAAAATTTCCATTTTTTGTCCCTTTAATCAATGTTTTTCAGAAAAGTCCACACAGAAATGAGTTCTTTAATGGGCATGAAAGGTGTTGAGCCAAAAAAAAAAAAATTTGATAAAAATTCACAAACCAGCAAAAAAATGCAAGTTTCTTCACTTTGATTATTTTGACAAGAACCTGATTCCACCACGCTGCCTCACAATTGTTCAGTCTTGTTGTTTGGATTCTACATTGTGTGGTATGAAATATGTTCTACACAGGAAACTGGTTGTATGTTGTTGTTGATGTGACAAAAAGGAACCGCTAATTCGAAAGGAGAGA
>NW_004801211.1:0-1309 GCF_000002075.1 Aplysia californica | reverse complement strand
AGGAAAGAAGAAGCAAACCACACCAGAGCACCCGCCAACCACCAAAGTAAACAATTCGTGGCGAAACTCTTTAACAAGTTAATCAATGTAACCCATATTTTTCACTACAGTCGGTATCAATTTGTCTTAACCTAATTTTATTTTTCCATAATAAGTGAGGCTAGATTAAAAAACTTTTCCTTACAAATGTATTACAATCCTATAAATCTCCGTCACGCGGAAAATGGGATTGTTCACAGCATCTTACTGAATTAATCCTGCGCGTACTAATGGCTACAATGAGAAATAAAACTACTGAAATCTCTGGCACACAATTCGGATTAGTTGCGGATAAAGGTAGCCGAAATATATAAATGCCACCTTCGCTCTGAAGATGCTCCTGGAAAAATCAGCGGAGGTCCAGACAGACAAGATCTTTACCTCTGCCTTATCGATTACTCTAAAGCAGCATTGGGCAAAGTGTTTTTAGTTTAGTTTTAGTAGAGGTTTTACGGCACTCCCAATTGCATAAGGTCATATACGCGCCGAAGATTAGAGGTGTTACAAGAGAGTAACAAACATAAAAAAGAAGGAGGGGAGATAAGGACGATAGATGTTTGATAGGAAAGAAGAAGCACACCACACCAGAGCACCTGCCAACCACCCACTTTGACAAAGTGCGACGTGCAGAAATATTCAATCTCCTGATAGATCTGGAGAGAAAAAGAGGTAAGAATCCTGAGAAACATTTATTGGGAATAGGAGGCAGAAATCAGGGCCGAGAACGAGCTTAATAATACAGGACAGGCCGAGAACATGCATTAGGACACGGAGAATACACACAGGACAACGAGGGGACAACGAGAGGACATACATTAAGACGTAGAGGCTGCATACAGGACAAGCCGTGGTACATAAGGACATAAGACAAGTGATGCTGTTACATTAGGACATAGAGAAAACATACAGGACAACGAGAGGACACACATTAAGACGTAGAGGCTACATACAGGACAAGCCGTGGTACATAAGGACATAAGACAAGTGGTGCTGTTACATTAGGAGGACATAGAGAATACAGGACAACGAGAGGACACACGTTAGGTCACAGAGAATATATACAGGGCGATGAGAGGACATACATTAGGACATAGCGGGACACACACACACAAGACAAACCATGGCGGTACACTGGGGCACAGGGTACAGAGGAAGAGGGCGAGGGTGCGACCACCACTCCCCGGGTCTTGCCGCTATCGTCAAGTTCAGAGTCCGGTCTGATAAGCTCATCTCTATCTCCCCGTCACACAGAGCCCACTCGGAGATACAG
>NW_004801210.1:0-1311 GCF_000002075.1 Aplysia californica | reverse complement strand
TCTTTAAAAGACAAGGAGAGTTTTCTCTATAACCAAACACATATACACACCAATGAAACCAAACTTCTCCTATAGGTAGGGCAATGCCCACTTTTCCTGTAGGTCAAGATTCCTGGAAACCTCCGAAATCTGGGTCAACCAAATAGTCCCAAGCTCTTCCAGACCTTTGATAATCTAAAAATAGCCCACTTTGATAAGATGACGAGGTACAGGTCAGAGTTCACCGAATCACTGACCACCCTAACTTTTCAAAAGTGAGGTGCTTTCACCGTGTGGAACCCGGGGCTCAAAATTCGAGTTTTTATTTTCTATGGATCAAAAACTTTCAAATTTGGCAGCCCATTTCAAAATGGACCTTTCACTTGGAACCTTGTGTTTGTCACATCTCTCTATCCCGTATTCCCCCCCCCCCCAGGGCCATGCCACTGACTGACGTGTTTTTAGACCATTCCCAAAGGGGGGACATTAACATGTTCGTATGCACTGTAGAATTGTAAATGGGCTGATGTATCAATGTCATGCTCATACTGTGCCGGAACAACATAGGGGAACTGCTGCTTTTTCTTTCCTCATCCTTACTATCGTCATTTTTTCCTCTACTTCTTTTGAATGTTTGTCACTCTCTTGTGACCCGCTATTTCCAGGGTGCCTTGATAGTCGAAGCAGACTTTGTGCTGTTGAAGCTAGAGAGGTGAGCAGAGTAAGTCTGATTTCCCGTTTGGACTTCTCTGTTGACATCCACCCCTTGGCGCTCATATGACCTTATGCAGTTGCGAGCGCCGTAAAACCTTACTGAAACTAAAACTATCCCGTATTTCCGAGCAAATGATGGGCGAGTCGATGTGGGAGATGTCGTTTGCTGATACATCTTCCCTGCAAAAGGAGTGTGTACCTTTCTTCATCACGGTTTCATCGGTGTTGTTTTTGACCAACTAGTTTCTGGTCACCTGCTGTGTTATGGATGGATGGTGTCTGGAGGTCGGTGGGTGGATTTTTTAAGGGGGGGGGGGTGTGAGGAGGTCGGTGAGTGCCAACAGCGAGCAAGATGTACCCGTCAAGAACTCTTCAGTCTGCGCTGTCTTTTGGGGAAGGAGATGGAAGTTTGGGATTTACTGGGCGGGAAGAACTTGTTTGATGTCCGGGCCAGCCGCCAGCCGCCCTCCGCCCTATAGCTGAGGGACTTTCACACCCGAGGACGGACAGAAATTAATCAGATGAGAACTCGCGCGCACCGGCGCGCACCCTCGCGCACCCTCACGCACCCTCACGCACCCGAGTCTGAACCGTATTGAACCTAGTCGCGAGCCAGTC
>NW_004801209.1:0-1310 GCF_000002075.1 Aplysia californica | reverse complement strand
GGGGTTGGTTTGCGCATGGAAAAGAATGGTGTGTTCACTTTCTTTTTATTTGAGTTTAACCCCTTCACATTCTGTTCTACTCAGCATGTAATCCTGCTGTTTGATTGAGCAACCAGTTTCGGTCTTGGGAACGAATGGGTTAATATACGGATGGCAAAGAGGGGGCGGGTAGGGGGGTGGGGTGGGGTCTGTATCTCCGACAAGTGAATGTATTATTAGCGTTAATCTTTATTTAATGGAATGAGAGGGTGGAGATGGGAGTAGAGAAGGAGGGGCTGTTTCTTTTTCACACCCTCCCCTCTTTCATCCTTAGAATAAGCAGACGTCTCTTTAATCTTTTCTGTTTCGAACCTTTGAAAGGACCATATTATGTTTCCAGTTGCATAAACAGGAAAAGGGCTGCTTTGCGGCATCTCGTCAGTGCCATCATGTTCCAGAGAAGCTCCCCACCCCCCGGGGCGGTGCCCCTGACTGAAGTGTCTTTCGGCCATTCCCAAAGGGGGGACATTTCTCTTTTTTTTTGGGCACAGAATTATAAATGGGCTGATTCAACAATGTCATGCTCATAACTGTGCCTGAACAACAACAGGGAACTTTTGCTTTTCCTTTCCTAATCCTTACTATCGGCATTTTCCTCTACTTCTTTTGTATGTTTGTCACGCTCTTGTGACCCGCTATTTCCGGGGTACCTTGAAAGTCGAAACAGACTTTGTGCTGTTTTAAGCTAGAGAGGTGAGCAGAGTAAGCCTGATTCCCTGTAAAGACTCCTCCGTTTACATCCACCCCTAGGCGCTCATATGACCTCTACTGTAAAAAACAATAAAACAAACAGCAGTCCTGGACCGTAGGACGGTCGCACACTATCGTGGTCGATCTATGGCACCTTTTCCCAGGTGGTGTCATCTATTACATAGGCCTCAGTTAATACCAGTTTATCAAGGCACTCCGGAAATAGCGGGTCACAAGAATGTGACAAACATATACAAGAAGTAGAGGAAACGACGATAGTAAGGATTAGGAAAGAAAAAGCAGCAGTTCCCTGTTGTAGTTCAGGCACAGTTATGAGCATGACATTGTTGGATCAGCCCTTTTACAATTCTACTCTGCATTAGAACGAGAAATCCCCCCCCCCCCACTTTTTGGAATGGCCTAAAGACACTTCAATCAGTGGCACCACCCCGGGGGTTAGGGCTGAACTGTGGAAAATGGAGGAGGCATAAGATACCTTAATACCGGGTGCCCATTGGTATGATCCGGTCGGCTCGGGTCGGTTTGCTAGCCAGATTGAGGGCGCAGAGCCACTGTGGTGG
>NW_004801208.1:0-1312 GCF_000002075.1 Aplysia californica | reverse complement strand
GAGGTAGACAGACAGGTGTGTGAGGCAGACAGACAGACACACACACTCCGACAGACAAAAAGACAGACAGACAGACAGTCAAATTTCGACAGAGATAAAGAGTGTGGGTGTGTACGTATTAATGAGCGGGTTGGGAATTCGCTCCGAACTTAAGTTGTTTAAATTTGTTTCTACAAAAAGGGAAGATCAATAAGAGACAGACAAGAAAGGGGAGGAGTTGAGGAAAGGGGAGAGGGCGAGAGAGAAGACGGGAGGAGAGACAGTGAGAAACAGAGACAGACAGATACAAAGAGAGGAGATAAAAGATAGACAGATAGAGTGAGAAAAGATAGATTCTATATATAAGATCAAGTTGGGAAGATAGATAGATAGACAGATAGAGGGAGAAAGAGAGCAGAAAGAGAAAAAAAGAAAGAAACAGAGAGACAGACAGACAGACAGATCGAGAGAAAGACAGACAGACAGACAGACAGACAGACAGAAACAAAAACAGACAGACAGACAGAGAAGTTTACGTTTTTCTCCTCCTTTAACAAAGAGTTTAATCAGGATCAAATAAACAATGTTATAATAATGTACATTGTATTTAATTTTAGTTAGTTTTAGTAGAGGTTTTACGGTACTGGCAACTGCATATTATAATATATAGGGGCATATGGGCGTCAGCATAAGATTAGAGGTGTTACAAGAGAGTAACAAACATAAACAAGAAGAAGGGGAGATATGGACGATAGATGTTTGATAGGAAAGAAGAAGCAAACCACACCAGAGCATCCGCCAACCACCCACGCAAAGAGTTTTAAAACCAGAATCAAATAGACATAATAATGTGCAATATTTTATTTAATGTTAGAAAATAGTAAACCAAACAACGACCCCCTCCCCCCCAATAAAAAAGACAAAAACAAAAAAAAACACGCGCACCAATGAGAAGATTGTCAGCTGTTGTGGTGGTAGACAGGTGAGCACGAGCGCGCGCGCAAGCGCGTCAGGTCCCGTCTGACCAGGGGTCACTCGGTTATTGTCTTGCCAGCCATCATGGCCGGAATGGTGGGAGGGCGGCAGATGTTGCCACAGTGCATGCTGGGATAAGACAGGACAGACTCGGCTGACAGATGTGGGCAAAATCCGGGTCAGATAAGCTATCCGGACAACCGGATACTTCTCAATGAAACAATGTCCGAATTCAAACTTTTGAAATAACTCTGTTTCCTGCCCCGTTTGCCGAAGTGGGAGTACCCACACTTGTTGAGGTGATGCTAATCCGTTTGCCGAAGTGGGAGTACCCACACTTGTTGAGGTGATGCTAATC
>NW_004801207.1:0-1312 GCF_000002075.1 Aplysia californica | reverse complement strand
TATAGTAATGTATTAAGGACAAATAGGTTATGACGATAAAACAGAGTGATGAGGAGGAAGGCGAACTTGAGTTCTTACCAATAAGTTATTTATACAATGTATGAAGGACGAATATGCCATGACTGAAGAAGCGGTGATTTGTCATTAAAGACGAGGAGATAGACGAACGTGAGTTTTTTTCTCCATTATTAAGTTATGTATATTGTTACGTATTAAGGAAGAATAGGTTATAACGATGAAACAGTGATTTGTCATTGACAATAAGGAGGAAAACGAAGGTGATTTTTTTCATCTTCATTAAGTTATTTATATGATAATGTACTAACGACGAATATGCTATGACTGATGAAACAGTGATTTTGTCATTGACGATGAGGAGGAAGACGAACGTTGGGTGTTTTTTTTTTCATCAATAAATTATCTGTATAGAAATGTATTAAGGACGATTCGAAAATGCGACAACGACGAAGAAGAAGAACTTAAGTTTTGTTGTTGTCTTTCATTGTTACTTATTTCTATAGTAATGTAATTCGGAAGAAAAAAGTTATTATATAAAACCGAGTGGTTTAGCATTTGGGACGAGTAGGAAGATACACGTGAGTTGTTGTTTTTTCCTTCAATAAGTTATTTATAATATAGTAATGTATTAAGGATGAATATGTTATGACTGATGAAACAGTGACTTGTCATTGAGGATGAGGGGGAAGACGAAAGTTTGGTGGGGGTTTTTTTTCATCAATAATTTATTTATATATAGAAATGTATTAAGGATGAATATGCGATGACTGATAAAACAGTGCTTTGTCATTGACGATGAGGAGGAAGACGATAGTCAGGAGTTTTTTTTTCATCAATAAGCTGTTTATATAATAATGCATTACGGATGTATGTGCAATAACTGATAAAACAGTGCTCAGTCATTGGCGATGTGGCGGAAGACGAACATGGTTTTTTTTCACCATTAAGTTCTATTATTGTAAGTAAGCAAGTAAGTTTATTCAGTGTTTAAGGGCATGGGCCCGCATCACATCACATAAAACACTTATTTGAAAAGTACAGTTTCCATAATGAATAAGTACAGGTTGTTCACATATCTCTTATCATGGATCAAACATTGCATATTTCTGTCAATGGGCCGAAGGTTGTATTATAATAATGTATTAAGGATGAATATTATGCTATGACTAATGAATCTTAACCATCTTATTTAGTGTACTTACGACCTTGGAGCATGCACTAAAATAACATTGAGTGTGTATCTAGCTTACGATTATTATTGTTTATATTGCTGCTCATTTATATTATGTATGTG
>NW_004801206.1:0-1312 GCF_000002075.1 Aplysia californica | reverse complement strand
CTACCCCACACATCAAACTGCCTCTACTCCTCAAGACAACAATTAGAACAGTCATGCAGCTATTACAGAATGGCATCATGCAGAAGAGTTAACGCTCAGATGCCACTTGATTGCTGACAACAACAACGACTGACTTTTTTTTTTTGCTTAATAAAAAAACCCAAAACAAAATGAAATATCATAGAAAACAAGATTTGTAGTAAAACTGCCCCCGTCGTTTTATGCAAGAAAAATTATGAAATTATGCAAACAGCCCAAAAATGTGAAATTATGCGATTTTGTTAATTTTAACAAAGAATGATAAAGGAAAAAAAGCAGAAATTATGCAAAAAATGTTCTAATTTTGCAAAATTATGCGGGATGCATAAAACCACAGGGACAGGTAAAAAAAGCTCACTGTTAGAAATCGGCACGTCAACTGGCTTGATGCTGCATCAATGTTTTTAAAATTGTTTTTCTCATTAATTAATCTGTCTGTTTTGAAGTAATGGTGTTTGTGAGGGGGGCCTGGTGGCCTAGAGGTTAAGATGTTCGCCCGTCATTCAATAAGTCCTAAGTTTGAATCCAGATAGCGACAGAAAATTTTCTGCTCTAAAATTTTTCCTCCTTTCACATCCTTTCCTGCTCCCAAGCAATGTTTTGTCGTCTTCTTTCGTCTCCATTTTATGTCCCCACCCTCCTTTGCCCCCTCCCTCTGAGCTCCTGACTCTTTCTGCAGCCTTTCTACTACTACTCCTTGGCTCCTTCTTACTTCTGTCTTTCAGCCACGCCCCTGATCTTGTAGTAGGAAAGATGTAACACCTAGCCTTCTCGGATAAGGGCAAAAAATCTCGTTAAAGATCCTGTGGTGGTCCAAAATCAATAAGAAGAGTAGGTTTCGGCCGCCACCCGCGCAAAATTCAATATGTGTCCTGTGCGCTCATTTGACATTATGCAGTTGCGAGCGCCGTAAAACACTTACCAAACAAAAAAAAGATGTTTGTGATTGTTTTTTTATTCCAGCATCTACATAACTAGATGCGGGCAGTATTGCATACAGACGTAAGTCATTTTTGGCAGCCTTTGAGATACGTCTGTATGCAATACTGCCTGCGTACAGTTGGGTCTCTGTCTTGAAATGACAAGTTTTGTGGGTGGATTACTTCCCTTTCAGAGCCAGCAAGAGATCTCAGAACTGAAGATCTCGCTACAGAGGTTGGACGGCCAGGCCAAGTCTGCCGTGGAGGATATGGAGAGGAAGGACCTCGACATGAGAGCGGCCATCGAGAAGAGAGAGGAGGCGGAGAGAGAGATGAGTAAAGTCATGGGCCAG
>NW_004801205.1:0-1315 GCF_000002075.1 Aplysia californica | reverse complement strand
TTCAATAGTTGTTGTCAGATATTCACGATGGGCTTGTCTCAGTAAACTATACAAAGCAAGAGCGGTGACTTGGTGCATGTAGCGAGTGTGGGTCAGATGTGTCACCAACATCATAGAATCAGCAACTCCACTTGAAGTTGAAGCCACACCACTGACTGACAGACGTGATGTCCATCCACTCCCTTCCAGCCACTCCCCTAGGTCGTTCATAATACATAATTATAAATACGTACATACATAAACACATACATGCACAAATACATACATAAATACACACTATTACACAAATACAGAAGAGTTTACAAACAATGCCACTGTCGGTCGCCACTGTGCAGCGCCCTGTAATTTGAGCTAGGGTTGTCGTGTCTTGCTCAAGGACACACCCCAGTGACCACCCATCTGATCCCCGTGTCACCGACACTTGCTTGACATTACTTGAGTCTAAACTCACTACTCACTTAGCCACTGGAGCCCCCTATACTAAGAACTTACTAAGAGACTAAGCCCCATAACCCTCAGCATTCGTCTGTGACAACATATGAGATACGTGCACGGAAATACGGCCGAAACTCTATAAGACGGGCACCAATTGGCGATGAGAAAAGTAGCCGTATTATACAGGTGGCCGTCTTACACAATGTAATAATAATGTATAGAAAATAATGAAATAAACGAGGAAGGAAATGGGAAGTGGCCGTTCGTTCAGGAGATAGTCTTAGAAATACAGGTGGTCGTTAGAGCAGGTGGTTGTCTTATATACAGGTGGCCGTTAGAGCAGGTGATTGTCTTATATACAAGTGGCCGTTAGAGCAGGTGATTGTCTTATATACAGGTGGCCGCTAGAGCAGGTGATTGTCTTATATACCGGTGACCGTTAGAGCAGGTGATTGTCTTATATATAGGTGGTCGTTAGAGCAGGTGACTGTCTTATAAATACAGGGGGCCGTTAGAGCAGGCGACTGTCTTATAAATACAGGGGGCCGTTAGAGCAGGTGACTGTCTTATAAATACAGGGGGCCGTTAGAGCAGGTGACTGTCTTATAAATACAGGTGGCCATTAGAGCAGGTGATTGTCTTATACATGTGGCCTTTAGAGTTGGTGATTGTCTTATACAGGTGGCAGTTAGAACAGGTGATTGTCTTATACAGGTGGCCGTTAGAGCAGGTGATTTTCTTATAAACAAGTGGCCGTTAGAACAGATGATTGTCTTATACAGGTGGCCTTTAGAGCTGATGATTTTCTTATACAGGTGGCCGTTAGAACATGTGATTGTCTTATATACGAGTGGCCGTTAGAGCAGGTGATTGTCTTATA
>NW_004801204.1:0-1315 GCF_000002075.1 Aplysia californica | reverse complement strand
TGTCTCGTCCTAAAATACGTTGACAGTATTTCTACTAAGCCAACAGCGTCAGCTGTTGGCTTTTTTCATGCACCTCATTTGGAGTTTTCATCATGAGACTGAGGTGCGGCCTCATATTGTTATAGATATTGATAGACTCTTTTACTAGTCGTTTAAGCTCCTCAAGACTCTTACACCTATCAAGTAAGAACTCTTGTTTCAGGATCCCATTTATTCTTTCTGCTAAGGCATTTTGGTAGCAGTCATAACCATCTGTCATCGAAGGCATTATGCCGCTAGTTTTCAGTCTATCTTGATATACTCCTGAGCAATACTGCAGACCACGATCTGAATGATGGATACAAGAACGATGATATCGACGCCCTTTGATAGCCATATCTAGCGCTTTCACGACATCCGTCGCTTTCATTTCATTACTCAGCTCATAGCCCATTATTTTTCGGCTAAACGCATCTGTAACCAATGATAGGTAGTGAACTCCTTCATCAGATTGAACATAGGTTATGTCGCTCACCAACACACTCTCTGGACTACATGGCTTGTAGTCCTTTAATAAGTTCGGGTGTTTCTTCATCCAATGCCGACTATTGGTCGTTTTTGTAAAACTACGCTTAGGTCTTACCAACAATCGCTCAGCGCGTAAGTAGTTGAAAAGCGCATCTCGGCCTAACTTGATACCTTGTTCTTGTAGTCTGGGTTTTATTAAAAAATAGAGCTTCCTAGTACCAACCCGAGGCATATAACGCCTAATATCCAACACCATTTTTTTTATCGGTTTAAGCTCTAACCGACGATGATGAGCTCGCTTTTCTCGTTGATAAACACTCTGCCTTGTTATGCCGCAAAGCCTACATACTCGAACTAAACTTATTCCTTCTTGCTTTTGAAGGCTTCTTGCTCCTTGGCTAGATACTTTTTTCTGAGACTGGTTCCGTGCTCAGCATCAAGGATATCAACCACTCTATTTAAGAAGAGGTTCTTGATTTTTTCGTCTTCCAACTCTTTTTCAAGACGTTTTATTTTCTGTGCAGGCGATTCTTTAGGCTTAGGTGATTGGCTCATGACATTCATCCTTGGATTTTGCGCCCAATTCATCTTACCGTGCTTTCGAAGCCAGGTTAAAACGGTTGAACGGCCTTGGATACCATAAATGGTTTGGGCTTGTTTATATGTCATATCGCCTCTTTCTACAGCGGCGACGACCTGTAATTTAAAGCCTAGTGTGTAATCACGCTGAGTGCGCTTAACATAGGTATTATTTGAAGTAGTCATAATTCGTCCTCAATGTGTAAACACATTTCAGGACGAGACAATG
>NW_004801203.1:0-1286 GCF_000002075.1 Aplysia californica | reverse complement strand
ATTACATCTACAATCGACTGACCTTAAATTCTATACACATTTCTTGCTTTCCAATGTTGCATTTTCCCTCGGACTTTCTAAGTCTCTTTGACTGACACTCAGACAGAAAAACAAAGTGAGACATAAATAAACAACGAAATTAGAGGATATCAAAACAGACTGGGAAGAGCAGCGATCTAGAGCTAAACGCTTGCGTGCAAGAACTTGGGGGCATTGCCTTCGGTAATCGGATAAGGTCATTAGAGACCGCGCTAACACTGGTTCTTATTCGAAGTCTGCCTACGCAAGACTCAGTAAAGACCTCCCTGATACTCGGCCTGATCGTGGCTGGGAACAATGCTGTACACAATAGGATCGATGTTGAAGATCTACCGCACCAATTTAGCCAACCAGATACGGTAGCCAAGGTGCATGATTAGGATAATTATGAGAGTGTGTTAGAACCCGCTGGCATTGCTAGAAATAGAAAAAGGAGGAAAAGGCTAATTATAACAAAATGCTTACAAGTATTTTGCATTTCGATCTTGTTGAAATGCCCCTTTTCTTAAAAAAAAGTTATCCATGTGGAATCTGAGCTCGCTGTCTTATGTACATATATATTTGTTATTGGCTTGACATGTTCTTATCGTTTTTGTTGTCATTGTCTTCGTTGTTTTTGTTGTTGTTGTTGTTGTTGTCGTTGTTACTGGCACGACGTGTTCTTGTCGCTTTTGTTGTCATTGTGTTTGTTGTTGGTGGTGTTGTTATTGTTGTCGTTGTCGTTGTTGTTGTTGTTGTTGTTGTTGTTGTTGTTGTTTTTGTTGTTATTGCTGTTTTTGTTGTTTTTGATGATGATGATGATGATGATGATGATGATGATGATGATGATGATGATGATGTTGTTGATGGTGGTGGACTGGTGGTTTTGTTGTTGTTGTAGTTAATGGTGGTGGTGATTGTGATGGAGGTGGTAGTGGTAGTGTAGTGGTGATGATGATCCACAAAGAAGGGCACAGCCTGTTTTTGGAGTACTAATCAAAATGATAAGGCACAAGAACAATTTTTCATGAATCGCTGGTAGTCATTACACATGAAAAGAAACAAAAATCTTGCGAATAGGACGATTTACTGGTATCAGTAACACAAACCCAATTTACTAGTTCCAAGTCAGAGAAAATGTAGATACACAGAACGTAGATTTCAAAGGAGAATAAACGAATGAGCGTGCTGAAACAAAGATGCTGAAAGAAGAAGAAGAAGAAGAAGAAGAAGAAGAAGAAGAAGAAGAAGAAGAAGAAGAAGAAGAA
>NW_004801202.1:0-1317 GCF_000002075.1 Aplysia californica | reverse complement strand
CTTGTGCAAAAAATAAATAAAAAAAATAGCTAGTCTTAGTGTAAAATTATAATTAGTATAAAATAATTTAAACAGGGAGTGCCTATCTATGAACTTTTTATCTTTAAACGCTGATTTTAACAAATATTTTTCTAAAATCAATTTTAAATTTTCTTTACCTCAAAGAAGACATCTATCTACTTTTACAGAAGGGTTACTTAGTTCTGATGGTAAGAAAACTTTATCTGATATATGTAAAAATACAATATTTCCAAAAGATAGAAGTACATTTAACAAATTTTTAATTTACTCTCCTTGGAATGAAAAAGAACTCAATAAAGTTAGGAAAATAGATTCTTTAAATAAAATGAAAGAGGCTATGGATGACGAAATACCATGTTTTTTTTCTATTGATGATACAATTTTATCTAAAAATTATTCTTCCAAAAAAATTGAAGGATTAAGTTTTAACTATTCTCACGTTAGTGGGAATAGTGAATGGTCTCATTGTTTAGTCGCATTACATGGTCATTCAAATGGATTATCGTTACCTTTAGATTTTAAACCATATTTAAGTAAAGATTCTTTTGATCAACAAAAGGATAGGGGGTTTAAAAACAAGTTAGAATTAGCCCTTGATACATTGAAAGATGTTCAATTACAACGCGAAAAAGAGAGTTATGTATTAGTTGATAGTTGGTATACCTCTGAAAAATTCATTAATAAATCTCAAAAATTGGGTTTTCAAGTTATTGGGGGAATAAAATCTAATAGGATATTTTATCCTAATGGTACAAAAAACAAATTAAACGAATTTTCAAATGAAATAGATAAAGAAACCCTTGATGTCGTTACCGTCAAGGATGTTGAACATCATTTTTATAGATATGAAGGTTCTATAAAAGGAATTGAAAATATAGTTATTTTAATCCTTTGGCAGAAAAAACATGGAGAATTAATAAAACCATTTTATTTAGTTTGTACAAATACTACTTTAACGACGAAAGAAATTATAGAATATTATGGATACCGTTGGGAAATAGAAGTGAGTTTTAGGTATAAAAAGCAAAGATTGGGTCTAAATGATTATGAAATGAGAAGTTTTAAAGGGATCGAAAGATTTTGGAGTTTAGTTTACTTGATCTATAATTTTTTAGAGATAAAACGCTATAAATCCAGTATTAAAGAGAATCTTGGAGCACTATTAGATAAAATAAAAACAAAGAATAAGGTTGATTTTATAGGATTTATCTATGATAAATTTAGTGAAGGTAAATCAAAAGAGGAACTCCTATTAAATTTAGGAATTCCCGCGTAAAAAAATTATATTGTAAAAAG
>NW_004801201.1:0-1320 GCF_000002075.1 Aplysia californica | reverse complement strand
TAACTGAAAATTTACATTTTTTGTGCCTTTAATCAACGTTTTTCAGAAAAATCCACACAGAAATGAGTTTTTTAATGGACATGAAAGGCGTTGAACCAATAAACAAAAATTGGATTAAAATTCACAAACGTGCAGAAAAATGCAAGTTTCTTCACTTTGATTATTTTGACGAGAGCCTGATTCCACCACGCTAACTCACAGTCGTCTCTTTTGTTTTAGTAGTTTTAGTAACGTTTTACGGCGCTCGCAACTGCATAAGGTCTGTAAAAAATGATTCTACAAACTAAGTGTAAGTATGCTCTATAGAAGATTCGAACAAGAGCCTTAAACAACGCTGTTCTACACACCACATACTGAGTCACACAGCCGGTAAGATCTTGATCTGTCCAGAGAAATAAACATAGAAATCAGGAGAGTTTGAGAAAGAGAACTTTTCTTTGCTTGTTTTGTTTTTAGTAAGGTTTTATGGCGCTCGCAACTGCATAAGGTCATATAAGCGCCAAGGGGTGGAGGTCAACAGAGGAGTCCAAACAGGGAATCAGGTCTACCCTGCTCACCTCTCTAGCCTCAACAGCACAAAGTCTGCTTCGACTATCAAGGCACCATGGAATTAGCATTCAGGAGAGTGTGACATACATACAAAAGAAGTAGAGGGAAAATGACGATAGTAAGGATGAGGAAAGAAAAAGCAGCAGTTCCCCCTATGTTGTTCCGGCTCAGTATGAGCATGACGTTGATAAATCAGCCCTTTTACAATTCTACTGTGCATAAAAACAAGTTACCCCCCCCCCTTTTGGGAATGGCCTAAAGACAACTCCAGTCAGCAGCACTGCCCTGGTGGTGTCAAATCATCTCTAAGCCTTTCGTAACATTCACAACAGAATCACGGCACGACACTGAACAGCATGTACACGACTGAAGCAAGCGAGACATACACGAAATCAAAAGAGAGACAACAAGTTTATTCAATAAAATTATCACAGCTTTTCTTCAATATTTCCATTATCTAGTTTGTAACACGGTCAGTAATTGGACTACATTGTACAGGACAACAAAATATTTTCTTTTTAAACGCAGAGAAAGATTTTTAAAATTGTTTGGTTCTATGGCAATAGTCAGGTATATTCTTTTTATATACACAAAGAAATGCTCGCTAAAAGTAAGAAAGAAAAAAAAATAGAAAAAGAAGAAGAAAACAACTTCTGGTGTTACTAGACTTGATAAAGAAATGAACTTGCTCCTTAAAAAAAAAAAGTAAGATCTTCAGAAATATCATCACACTCTTGTTGTTATTGGTGTCTTAGCAGAAAAAAGTTAAAT
>NW_004801200.1:0-1314 GCF_000002075.1 Aplysia californica | reverse complement strand
AAAAGATGTTGAAAAAGAAAAAGTACGTAGATATGTCTTACTTAATCCTTCTCGTACTTCTATGGCGTCGAGGGGAGAAAAAGCTTTCTGTCTCTCGTAAGCTGAATGGGCTGGCTGGGTTGGATGTTGTGGATTTTCAGGGTTTCCTTCACACCCTCGATCTTTGTCTTCCTTGGTAAAGCGTGTAAACATCTTTGCCCAGTTTGTCGTTTTACCCCCATTGTCTTCTATGTGGTGTCCAATTTTTCATGTTATGGAAACTAATATCTCTGACTATTTATCATGATAAAGATATACTCCACCTCCTTCTCCTTCCCCTCTCTTCCTCTACCCTGCCAACCCCCTCCAAACACATTCTTAAAACAAGTATGAAATGTCTTGTCTTTCGTACATGACGTAATGTCTACCCCCGTGGTGGTTCCACAGTATGTCAAGACCCAAGATGTGCATTGTATGTCAAGTAAGTACCGCACGGGGGTCTAAAAAAAGACCTTTATTTCCAAAAATGAACCTATCATCACGCTAAAAGCAAGTGGTGGGGGTGCCTTTGGATGGCAAATATCTACACTCATTTTGTGGATCTTTCATGCCTTTCTTGCTTTTCTAAGTCACTGGTTAATCTTAACGATGTCGATACTAAGCCTCTCTCCAAATCGAGCGAGAGATTTAGATTTAAGAATTTTGCCCATACGTTTTCGGCACAAGCAGTCGCAAGAGAAGAGATTCAGGCTTAGCATTACGCCTCCACATTTTCAGTACAAGCAGTCATCGGTACAGAGAATAACTCGCAATGTCTCTGAGAGAGAGAGTTTCGTTCGTTCTTTCGTTCGTCCGCTCTTCTCTCCCCCGATCGAAGCTCCACTCCCCGCCTCGGCTTCCCTCCACCACTTGCCTCCCCTTCACCCACAGTCGCCTCCCCTTCTCCCTATGATGAGTAAGCGAGCCACGGGCTTCGCGCAGCCGTGACGGTCGGCACACGCTGAGCTTCAGCGAGGTTTGTTTGCTCGCTGTGCCCACTTTTTTTTATGGCCTAGCGATGTGGAGACTCCGTTGCACTCCTCTGCAGGTAGCGTGCAACCATCGCTATGTGTATGTTTGTCTGTATGTTGCTTGTTTGTTCGTTCCTGTGTGCGCGTTTGTGGAAAAGTAAAGCCTGCTTGTTTGTTTGCTTTTGATGTAGTTAGAGACATGTTGAGAAACTGTTTGTTTTTCTGTTGTGAAAAGCAAAAAGACGGGCAGATAATTTAACAATGAATATATTAATGTCTAACAGTGTGTCTTTGAGGACAGGGTTTTGTATGCTTCTCTCTGTCT
>NW_004801198.1:0-1325 GCF_000002075.1 Aplysia californica | reverse complement strand
TTCTTTCCGGTCGTCACTTAATATCTAAATGACATGTGCTAACAACAAACATTTATAACAAATCAACTCCGTCAAGAGCAGGCACGGTGGAAATGTGTACCCCCGAAATCTAAAAATAATCCACAAAAAGCTGCTGCTGCGGGACCACTAGAGGTCGTACAAGTTCATTACGACATCGAATGGCATAATGAGATTGCCCTGAACGTTGTAGAGAAAGGTGCACTTTTGGAAACCTATCCCATCCCACATCATCACAGAACCTCCCACATAGCGGGTTGTTTCCACAGTGGGGTCATTTTCTAAGCTCTCTCCATGACGTCTCCAAACTGGAATACGGCTACCATTCGACTTTCGGCATGCTTCTCGACGGTCTTGGGTGAGCCAGACTCTGCGGACGGCACGTCTAGAATGAGACTCAAATTCGTGCAGGCGATTTGTAACAGTTCGAGGGGTGACAGTTGTGTGAGCAGTTTGTCTGAGACGCAGTTGGATGATGTCATAGCTTGTTCACTTTCGTCTGACCGCGGTCAAAACAGTATAAAAATAAATCTCTCTGTGTAATTTGTTTTCTTTGGTGTAAACCTATAGCGTGTCAAAAATTAATGCACCTAAAACACCTGCATACACCTAAAACAATTAAAAGTTGACATAATATTTTCCTCTGCACCACCCTTTAAAGAAACAGGATTCAAGAGACGGGGTGAGTATTTTTCGAGACTCACGTAGAGCATGTAAAGGCGTCAAGACAGCCAAGGAATGAAATCTAGAAGGTTACACTGAAAAGTCGGGTCAGGAAGGTATCGCTGTCTCAAAATGAGCTATTTGAAAGCAAGGCAACTGTAAGTCATTGATTGTTTTAATGATCATGTGTTTTCACCCAAAGAGCGATTTTTAATATAGGGCCCAAAGAGAAAAACTTTTTTATTACTGGGTCAAGGTTTTATGAAAAAAAATATTTTTGTTTGGTCGCTGGCCAGCAGAAGTGCCGTGCAAAGTTTCGTGGCCAAGGGTAAGTTCCTCAATGAGCTAGAATGTTTTTTTTTTAACGCAGTCAGACGAAAGGGAACAAGCTATCACTGTGTTGCTGTTCGTGTTGCAACAGCCTGGCGTTGGATGAACCGGTCCTCCCTCAGTCGTAGTGGTTGACCTAGGCCTCCCAGTCCGAGGGCGTTCGTCTGTAATTCCGATTTGTTGATACCGGTTTTGTAGTCGGCTTTCTCAGAAGGTAAAACAGCAAGTCTCCGAGCAACCTCCGTTAAGGTAGCATGATCTTGGAGCCAACCAATGGCCCTTCCTCTGTCGTGCGGATTCAACCTTTATTGCAT
>NW_004801197.1:0-1332 GCF_000002075.1 Aplysia californica | reverse complement strand
CACGAGTTTGAGTCCCGAAAGGGGCAGTTTTATTTTGTCAAAAAGTATCACTATCTGCCTGTGGATGTGCAGTGTGGGTGACTTTGTGTGCGCTCTGCTGTGGTTTGCTCCTTCTCTCTCATAACTTCTATTGACCATATCTCCCCTTCTTCTTTTCTTTGTATGTTACTCTGTAGTAACACTTCTAACCTTCGGCTTTCTTATGACCTATTTGTGTTGCAAGTGCCGTAAGACTCTCAGTAAAACTGAACTAAAGGGATGCCGCCTACAAATTAGCCTGGTTTCGCTATGACGGTCAAACGGAAGCAGCCCACGTTCTAAATTATTATCTAAATTACGATGTGGATGCGGTGTAAAACATTATACTTAAAAGGTACACCGCACGCTATATCATTTTGATTCAATTATAATTATAATATTATCATTTTTGTTATGGGTAAGGAGATTTTCAATATCACAGCATCGAATTTGAGGTGACCCGCAGCAGCGTTGACGATGCGCATTTTGTAGTCTATATGAGTGTCCTTTCCGCAGGCTGACGCTCATCTTTTCCTGCTTTATTCAGTTTTCCTTTTGTTATGGTAGAGAGGACTGTGGTAGTGGTTTTTAAAATCGATTTTTCTTTTGTTGAAAACTGAAAGAGAGAGTGAGTTAGTATGTGTGTGTATGTGTGTGTGTGTGTGTGTGTGTGTGTGTGTGTGTGTGTGTTTGTTTGTGTGTGTGCGTGTGTGTGAGTGTGTGTGTGTGCATGCATGCGCAAGGGTATGGAACGATGATTATGTTTAATGAATAAGTGTCCTTGAGTGTTTAAGCCTGTGTGTGTGGGGGGTGAGGTTGTGTCTGTGTTTGTGTGCATGAATGTGTATATATGCAAGTGAATGTGTTTATATTTCTTTGTACATGCATATTGTATATGTACGTGCCCTTGTTTGTGATGGGATTTGTGAATGTTTGTTCTTTGATTTTATAACAACGTTCGGCGGTTAGAGGCCCATAAAATATGTTAACTATTATTATCGTGCACAACATGCCTGTGTAAGGACTTATTAACAGAAGCAGGGTCTCCGTGTGGGATCGCGGTGCATTGTGTTGACAGTGTTCGATAAAGTACTTTAGTCACGTGATAGGCTGCGTCGCTAGAGCCCCTAACGTTCTTTTGTTGTGGCTCAATGCTGCCCACTGAGAGATTTAAAGGGGGTGATCGAATGGTCTGCGCAGATTTCGATCAGGGATATTATATTATCCTCTGTTCTATACTCTTGCTGGGGCGGAGGTGTTTTTGCTATAGTATTTGTGAAGTGGGCTTACCCGTACTGTAGGTTGCTGGGCTTG
>NW_004801196.1:0-1332 GCF_000002075.1 Aplysia californica | reverse complement strand
TAATGATGATGATGATAATGATGATGATGATGATGATGATGATGATGATGATGATGATGATGATGATGATGATGATGATGATGGGAAAAGAGCGGAAAAGAGGAAAATGTTGCGCACGTACTCGATTATAATAGGGAGACTGTTGTTTTGCCGTGTAGATATGTGTGCATGCTCATCACGATGCGCATTAACGCAGTGAAGTTTACGTAGAAAGCCAAGAACAGCAGCCATGACAGTTCACGGTCTAGAAAGTTCAAATCTATGATTTATTCTTTCCTCCGCTTTCGTGCTAGTAATTTTAAAAATGTCAAGTGCTGTCAAATGAGAGCAAAGGAGAAGACATGAATCAAAACTGATCTCTGTTTAAAGTTATTACGATATTTTGGTTTCCAAAATTATGATCGGAACGTCTCATTTTGTTTAAATGATGTTAGAGAAACTGAGCCCTCTCAAGTGTCTATAAACAGACGCAGAATATAATAATGTCTCTCAGATACACAAAGCCAGCTTAAATTAATCCAGCGCGTTAAGTAATATTTCCTGTAAACTTAGATTTCATGTTTTTTTCCCTTTGTTTTCTGTATGGAGCAAAGTTATTAATGTTCCGGAATGTGCGTCATTGTCAGAAAATTGGAGTTTTCTTCCTGCAACATTCACAAAGTAAATGCCAAGTTAAAGATGTGAAATTTGACCTTTGACGTGGGAATATCTCGAGTTTTATGGTTAAAAAAAAAAAGAATTTCAAGCCCGTTTTCTGTTTCAATAAAATGTCACCTCTCTTCTCGCATGCTCCTCTGTTTTTGAAATCTGGATCTATTATTGTGGCGTCGGTGGCCTAGTGGTTAGGCTACCGGACTCGTAATCGTGAGGTGGTGGCGGGCTCGGGGGTTCGAGCCGCGGGCCCGACGTTTTGTTTTTGGGAAAGGCACTTTACACGAATTTTCCTCACTTCACCCAGGTGGGTTGGGTACCCGGCCATAGACTAAGAAAGATCTTGTCAGTATGTTAGTGTTTTAACGCCTATAAATGGCTGCTTGCATTGTAGTATGCTTCTCGGGAAGTTGAATTTGTTTCAGAATACTCTCAGGTCTGCTGGGGTAATAGTATAGATTGTGAAGCGCACAAGGCTTGTTGTTGAGCGGGAATTTGCGCGATACAAATGCTATCTTCTAATATTATTGTAAGCAAGGACACAGGGAGAAGAATGGAAGTCGCGGCAATGTGGTGTTTAAGGAGAACACTTAGGATCTCATGGACAGAGAGGAAATCAAAATGTGAAGTGCTCCCAGATATACACACACAATTAAACACACACACACACACACACACACA
>NW_004801195.1:0-1333 GCF_000002075.1 Aplysia californica | reverse complement strand
AAAGTTATGTGTGCGGGGAGGTGCGTAGGTACGACCAGAAAATTCGAATCCAACTATGAACATTGTTCGTTACTTGGATTCGAAAATATCACCGTGGGCCCATCTCTACTGCTCGCCCACTTTTTCCCACCTTTTAAGCAGCAGTCGTAGAGATATTCCAGCGCCATTAAATGGGTGGATATGCGGCGATAGACGGGAACATTTACATAACGCCGGTCGTGAAACACCAACGGCCAACATTAAAGCAAAATAACAGTACCGGTGTCAATTGCGGATGGTCTCTGAGGGACTATCGCCAACGGCACGCGATCAATATTATGTTTCAAAACCGACCAAGTGGGTAGATTCAGACTCCTCCTCTGCCTCTACAAACTGGTAAAACCTCTGGGGAAAACTCCCACGGATCGGAATTGTGCAAGGTGAAGGTCTTTGAAGGTTTCCCGAGGGTACGGTCAATCGCAGAAGGTCTACAGTATCCGGAACACCCCGTCCCTTCCCTTCAGCCAAACCCTCCCCCGCTCCAGAAGTGCATGTACTTTTAACCTTTAGTCTTAGCCAAAATTAAAGTTGTCTTTCACCCGTTGCCTTCATTCCATCACCCCCCCCCCCTTCCGCCCCAACCCCGCACGCTGGCTTAGTTTAAAGAAACTGGGGTGAACGAAGATATATACAAAATACTTTACAAAGAAAGAGGTAAAGATTTTTCGTCTAGTTTCCGTCCGTTGATGTCCTTGTCACACGGTCCGAAGATACCAGTTGGTCATGACTCCTGTCTGTGACGTACATGAGAGGGGAGGGGGTGTTGAGAGCAAATGCCCGAAGTTATTTCATAATTCCAACTATGGCAATAACTTTATCTACCAACCACCCCACCACCTACCCTGCCTCGTTATATCCCGACTGTCCTACTTGGTTGAAAAACAATTCTCGCAAAAACCCACGATGGGTCCTTTAAATATCCTAACTGCCTTATTATGTAAACAGTGACACCCCCCCCCCCCCACCTAACCGCCCACTGATTCACAAATAACTTGCAGTCAAACAGTCCCTCGGCTATCCTCAGAAGTACCTCTCCCTCCAAATTAAAAACCAAATTACCATATCGTGATGTCAGCAACTTCCGACGAGCCACAAATGACCCAGTTTGCCATCAAATTTTGTCAGTCCCGAGGCGAGAACTCCACAATTTGTACAACAGGTACATTTCTGCCTGCGCTGTTCCATGGGTTGAACTAAGCTTGAGACGGAACTCTTGTAATGTAAAGTAACCTTTTGTCTCAACTCAAGGAGAGTAGAGAAACTTTTATTTCCGCCCTTCCCACACCACAACCCC
>NW_004801194.1:0-1336 GCF_000002075.1 Aplysia californica | reverse complement strand
AAAACCCAGAAAAAAAAGAAAAAAGAAAAGGCCCAAACAGCTGGACTTATAAGGCATGAAAATATACACCCACTTTGGGTAATCTGTGAAGGCCAAAGTTCTAACATAGAACTATCCAATCCTTGCCTTTAAATGCTGTGACGTGGTGTAGTTGTCCCTGGCTTGTGTCGTCATACATATATTTTTTTAAACAGCAAAATGTGACTTCAATCCTTTACTTTTCTGATCCCTTCAATTATTGACACAGCCTACTTTTTAGCAGCTCTGTGTGTACTATATAAATGTAATAATGTTTTTAAATACTTCATGTATCAGTAACACTTTTATCATTTGTCAATATTGTGTTCTCATTGTGTCTGAGGGTTCTGAGTTTTCAGTATTATCTACTTATCTGCTGGTTTATGGGGTGAAGAATACGCAGCTGTACGGTGTTCAAACCACAGAGGAGTCGGAGACAGGGTGAGGTGAGGGCCAGAGGGCATGAACTCGGTGAACTAGGGGCAGCAACCATTTGATTTAGGACATACAATAACCACCATGAAGGATAGCGTCCCTTGGTACGTCAGGTTTTTATTGTTTTTCTTGTTGGGGGGGGTTTTCCACCAAATATATCAGGTGGGGCCAAGATATCGTCTTTCTAGAACAAATTTATCATAATCCCAATATTGTATCTTAGCAGCCTTGTACGAGAGTCAAGTTTTTCAGTGCATCGAAGTTGTTGCCCTATGCTTTTCAAAGCAATTTTTGTGCATCTACCCTTCTCTAGTTTCCCCTCAGCAAACAATTATTTTCCAGTGATTTAACTTAAGTTACTCGATGATAATACATAAATCTAATTGCTAAGTTTCCAAGCTGTTGACACGGTAGTTATCGATGATGCTGTTTTCAGTTAAACGGACTATTTGAATTGTCGAATGGGACAATTAGTTCCCGCCATAGACATTGTTTTGAATTTTAATATCCTAGACCGCGCACTGTCATGGCCGCCACTCTTTGCTCTAAATAAAAGCCCTGCTGTGGCGAAGCTGCTGCACCAAGGACGCCCACATGAAAGTAAAAACGCTAGTCAATAACAAAAAATGTCAATTTTTCATTAATTCTTGTTAGTTTTTCTTAGTTTCCCCCGAACGTTTTCAATTGTTTTTCCTGCCCCCTTCCTTCTTTTCGACATCCTTATTATAAAGATGATGTTGTTGTTAATGTAATTATTATGACGATTGTTTCCAATATTATTATCACCAGTGTTGGTAATGTTGTTGCTGCTGCAGGTCTTGCACTGTGATGTCGGCAGTGGCTGTGATGTATACATTATAGGCCTACCGATTTGGCTATGTGC
>NW_004801193.1:0-1336 GCF_000002075.1 Aplysia californica | reverse complement strand
CTTCGTAAACTTTCAGTAAAAGAAGCAGCGTTTGTACACCCTTTTAGTTTTAGTGTATAAGTATGAGTTCAACGGCACTTGCGAAACGATCTGGTCATATATAAGTACTGAAGATTACAGGTGTTAGTAGAGTGTAACATGCAAACAAAATTAGGAGAAGAGAATTATAAGGACGATAGATGTCTGATAGGAAAGAAAGAGCTAGCTACACCAGAGCATCCTCCAACCACCCACTTATACCCCCCATTCTTAAAATAAGTTAAAATATACTTTAGTAATGACAGACTCTGAATATGGGTAGTTGGCAGGTGCTCTGATGTGGTTTGCTCCTTCTTTCCTACCAAACATAATGTGTTGTCCTCTCTCCTCCTTTTTTGTTTTTTTTTCACTCTCTTGTAAAGATGTAGCTCCTTTAATCTTCGGTGCTTGTATGACCTTATTGTGTTCAGAATGCCGTAAAATGCCTACTAACCCCACCCCCAACCCCCAACCCCCCCCAAAAAAAACAACAACTCCCCAACAACAACAAACAAGCGAACAACAACAACAAAGAAAGTTCCGAAATGGGTGCTCAAATTGACTTTTATCCAGAAGTTTTCAGTATCAAGTGAAGCTAAGTACACGTCATCTTCCGATCGATCAATACAGGATAATAATATGTTATTGATAGCGAAAGATGCTCTTCTTCTTCTTCGTTGCGTTTCCCTGCTAGATCTCAGGGGTAGTCGACTGCCGGTTTTTCAACCTTCAGTGCACCTGACTTTTACTTATTATTATGTGACCATTTTACCTTCAAAGCAGGGCCCCATAGTCTTCAGGCTGTCACATTCAGATTTCAAAGGTACTCTATACGGTTTTATACTGAGTAGAATATTTTCAGTTCTGGTAGGAATTAATTTGGAATTTTCCCCTAGTGATGGCTGAAGCCTCCTCTCATCGATTTTTATTAACCCCAAGGGACCTTTAACGTTCGCAACTAGCACATGGGACTTCCGAGATTTATCGCCTTTATCCGAGAAGTGTAGGGGCTGAGGTAGAATAGATGCAAAGTACAAAACTGCGGCCAGTTGAAAACGACAGGCTCGCCTTCATATTATTGAATTTATTTATGTAGGTTTTCGTGACGTCAGGGCTGTTTTTTGTACCGTTCTGCTTCGTCACTTGGAATACACTATTTTAAAAAATGCCATAAAACT
The DNA here is from genome assembly GCF_000002075.1 of Aplysia californica. Lineage (NCBI taxonomy): Eukaryota > Metazoa > Mollusca > Gastropoda > Aplysiida > Aplysiidae > Aplysia > Aplysia californica. The sequence goes on along the minus strand of NW_004801193.1, from coordinate 140 downwards.
TAATAGATATCGATTCAATCGTATACTCAGACTCTCACATTTTGTTATTGAACCCTTCGATTGCCAGCCGCAATAAGTGCCAACTGCTTCTAACCGGAATCTCTCACAGGAAATGACGCAGACAAGTTTGTTTCGTCCCC
>NW_004801192.1:0-1337 GCF_000002075.1 Aplysia californica | reverse complement strand
AGCCGTAGCATCTTTGTAGACAACCAAATTAATTTAGTTTTGTTTTTTAACATCATTTTTTAACTTAGTTTTAGTCAATTTGATAGTCCACACAGATAGACAGTATTCAGAAAGAGACAGAGAGAGAGGGGAGGAGTAGATCTTGCGAGAACTTCCGGGCAAAACAAAATTGCGACCCGCGTAGTTCGGCTCAATTCGAAAAGTGAAATAGCCATAGCATCTTTGAAGATGTTCAAATTAGCTTACTTTTGTGCTATAACGTAATTTTTTCTTGGCTTTTTTCAATTTGATCATCCACACCGATAGACAATATTCCGAAATGAGGAAAAACAGGTCGTTTCACTCCGGGTGAGAATAGCCTACGCTGGCAAGTCTCACTCGGGGTGAGAGGTAGATTGTATTTTTATTCTCACCCCGGGTGAGGATAGCCACTTCCTTAATCTACACCTTTCTCTCAGAAGTTCTGATGGCTGAATAGACAGCGCGTCTGCGTCGGAAGTCGTGCAATGATTTTGGAGCAGTTCGATCCGGGTCACGGACAGGTTTTTTTTTTTTTCTATTCTCCTCCTCCCGACTGACCAACAGTCCCATAAATTATAGGCCTAATTTGTAGAGCTGCTTTGAAGTTTTTTTGTTTAAAAAAAAAATGTATTAGTGAATAAAAATGCAGGGGTGGGGGGTGGTAGATCTAGATTTAGATATCTAAATCCAGGGCTTGAAATTGACCGCGGCACCGCGGGAATTTGCCTTGGTGCCTTTGCAATTTGCCGCAATGCCCTAAAAATCATAGGGTCAACCGCGGCAATTTTTGTCGTGCCCTTGTTTTTAATTTTAAAAATGTGACGCCATGAAAATAAATCAATATAATTTGTCCTGTGCTGTCACTTGTGGAAAAAAAAAAAGAAAAGAAAGTTATACAATGTACCAGTGCTTCCACTCTTCCGTATTTTTACGGAAATCCGTACCCTCTGCCAGTTCCGTACTTGTCCCTCCATCATTATCTACTCCCTCTTTTAAAAAAAACCTGTGACTGTGCAGGACTGCCGAAATTTTGTACTCGCCTTCGTATTGTCTTGTATAAGGTACGGATATTTACGGTAATTCTCTCGGCAACAAGTTAACGTTATAGAAACCTGCCTAATTGCGCACTTTCTGCAATCGGACATTATACGGCTATGTCCCAGTCCCATGTATTCATTGCGTGTTGGTCGGCAGTACATTTTTACCTGCAGATGGATCAAAATCTGGCGAACCTTTTGTGCCAACTTCCTCCTTTCTGTCATTCACTCATTCCTTCTGTCTATCTTCGGATTGTTGCCGCGGCTGGAAAATCTGCG
>NW_004801191.1:0-1338 GCF_000002075.1 Aplysia californica | reverse complement strand
TCAAACCTAAGAAAGACACTACATCCAGCCTGGATAAGAGAGAATAGAGAAGGATGTACGGCACGAATAAACGTTGATGTATGCATTAGTATTCAAACGTCTATAAAAAACGAAAAACGCACATTCAAACACATAAACAAACTCATAAAAGCACACTGGAACACACACACACACACACACACACACACACACACACACACACACACACACACACACACACACACACACATACGCGACGCTTGATCACGCGCAGAAAAACAGACGCTATTCCAAAACAAAATACTTAAAGTGGGGTTCAAACTCACATCTCCTGCATCCTAGGCCAAAAACCAAAACCATTACAGATGGTAACACGATTTAAAACGTATGGGATATAATGTAGGGAAACTTGACACAGTCTTTGGCGAGGCTGGCAGTGCTCGATATAATTTTTTTTTAAACTGTAAACAGGACACTGCAACATATTCCTGAACGTTTTTCTGGGTCATTATATAACCAAAGCCAAGAGAATTACATAGAAAAAGAAAAAACAACGAGAAAAGTACCAAGTCCTATAGACTTGAATTATGTCAATATCCAAAACTGGACACTGTCATGGCTATATAAATGTAATAGCTCCGTACTCTCTGTACAAACTTTGCTTCTCTGGTGCGCATGGGCGCGCAAATGGACAAGGCGGGTGTCGTTATTGTCTACATATTGCGAGCGTAGACTTTCCCTCCTTACCTAGGCTTTCTCAGTTCTGAGAAGGCCTAGCTCCTTACCCTTTACTTGGTTCCAAATAGAGTCAAATGAAAAGGTTCACGGAAAAACAGAATTACCTACAGAGCCTAAGATATTATATTATGACAAGTCTATGCCTATAAGTAAGAGTATTACAAAAAGAAACCATGAGTCAGAAATCCCAATATACAAAACACTGTGTTAGAGTTTTCTTCAAGGAAAAAGAACCAAAAAAAAAACCCCCACAAAAAACAACAGGAGCATGAACAGATAGAAAGTAAAAGGAACAAAAGTGTTGAACAAAGGTCGAAAAAAAAAAGAATTGAAAAGAAGCTAAGAGTAGGGAGATCTAAGGAAAAAGGACGGTGAAAGAAAAGAAAAAACGAGACCTTAAAGAGGTTTATTAAATAAAAACAACTCAACAACTCCCTCCCCCCCCAAAAAAAAACAACAACAACAACCAACAACCCAACAACAACAACAAAGGGACACCTTCACAACTTCTGTCGGGAACTGTCAATCGTGGCGTCGGTGGCCTAGTGGTTAGGCTCTCGGACTCGCAACCGTAAGGTCGTGGGTTCGAATCCCGTCAAGGGCCCGACGTTGTGTCCTTGG
>NW_004801190.1:0-1342 GCF_000002075.1 Aplysia californica | reverse complement strand
CAAGGTGCGGCGGCATAGCAATAGCAGGTGCAAGTTCATTAGGTGCAATGCCACTGCCACTATATTATTGTAATAACTTATGTTCTTGTTGTAGACCTCTTGCGGAGATGTCGTTCCTTCCCCCCTCTCATCCCTACCATCCTCCAATTTCTCTCTCTCTCTCTATTTATATATCTATCTATCACACACACACACACACACACACACACACACACACACACACCGTCCGTCCCTCCCTCCCTCCGTCCGTCCCTCCCCCCATCTCTCTCATCCCTCCCTCGTTCTCTCTGTCTCCCCCCCTCCCCTTCCCTCCATCTCTCTCATCCCTCCCTCCCGGCTACTTCCCTCTCTCCCTCCGTCCCTCCATCCCTTCCTCCCTGGTCGTCCTCTCCCTCCGCCCCTCCCCCCATCTCTCTCATCCCTCCTTCCGTCCGTCCGTCCCTTCTTCCCTCGATCCCTCCCTCCCTCCCTCCCTGGTCGTTCTCCTCTCTCCCTCACCCCGTACCTCCCTCTATCCCTCCCTCCATCTCTCTCATCCCTCCCTCCGTCCCTCCCTCGTCGTTCTCTCACTCGAAAGTTTGCCAATAGAGGACAGTGGACCCGTGAAAGAAACAGAATAGGATAGTGTAAGTATGTGTGAATGAGATAGAATAACCAGAATTCCTTTCTTGACTCGGATCAGTTCATGAGCAATCAGGGAATCTCTGCGTTCTTTACGAGGATCGAGTGTGGGTGGTGCTAAATCTGGACACATGAGAGAAAGAGGGTGTGTTTTGTTTTTGTTTTTTGTGTTTTGTTTGTTTGTTTGTTTTGTTTTTGTGGGTGGGGTGTGGTTTGTCACTGCGCCCGTTTCCCAAGAATTACGAGGCTGAATGAACGGCTTGTGAGACACATTAAGTAGTGTTTCTCTCAGAATGTCAGATCGGCGATTGGGGGATAAAATACTTGAGAGAGAGAAAGAGAAAGAGAGAGAGAGAGAGAGAGAGAGAGAGAGAGAGAAGGGTTGAGAAGAAACAGACAGACCATGCGCGTGAGCAGAAGAGGTAGCTACCCTGCCTTATAGCAGAATAAACACACGCGCGCGCGTGTGTGTGTGTGTGTGTGTGTGTGTGTGTGTGTGTGTATGTATTTATCTCTGTGATTCCGTGTGTGTGTATTTATCTCTGTGATTCCATGTGTGGTTATGTATACAAACTTGGCATTATTTCAATGTTACCTTCACAAACTCGTTCAGTTTTCTATTTCTTTTTTGCTTCTCCACTTAAAAAAAAAAAACCCCAGCAACCCAAAACACTTAATGGGTGGCTGGCGGGTGCACTGGTGTGGTTTGCTCCTTCTTTCC
>NW_004801189.1:0-1341 GCF_000002075.1 Aplysia californica | reverse complement strand
AGAGAGAGAGGGCGTGGGAGAGGGTGGGGGAGAAGGGGAAGGGTTGATTATAAGCTTAATAAGTACTGAATGGCAATCAGCTACAATACGGGATGAAAACGGGTACAATCATGGCTGACGAAAGTGGGACGGAAACGGGTTGCGCAAGGAAGATGTGGGACGAAAACGGGTGCACCGGTCGATTGTGGAGGTATCAAATGGAAATCAGTTATATTATTGTAAATGTGGGTCGAAAACGGGTAAAATCGTGGCTGAAGAAAATGGGAAGAGAACTGGTACATGTCAGTAAAACGAAGATGAGGGACGAAAGCCGGTAGTAAAACGAAGATGAGGGACGAAAACGGGAAGTAAACCGAAAATGAGGGACGAAAACGGGTAGTAAAACGAAGATGAGGGACGAAAACGGGAAGTAAACCGAAAATGAGGGACGAAAACGGGTAGTAAAACGAAGATGTGGGACGAAAATGGATAGTGAGACGAAGTAGAAGAGTAGGACCTACAAGTGGCGTGCTCAAAACGTCGACACAAATAGTGATTTGAGTTGAAATTCTTCGTAATTCTACCCCCTCCCTCGCTTCTTCTTCTTCCTCAAGTAATCCCCCCGCCCCTCCCTTACTTCACCCCCATCCCCCTTGAGAAATCCGATCCCCCTGCCCTCCGACAGTAAGCAACAATGACAAGATGTACCCAACCAGTCAGGAGAGAGGCCCGAATCACTTTGTGCCACCGAGACAAACTGTCGTCGGGGGTCGCCCAGAAGGCCTACATAATGAGAGTGTGATGAAGGAGGGGGGCGGTGGCGGGTGAATCTCCACTATTCTCCACGACATTCTGTACCAGCGACGGCACGGCCGGACAAAGGAAAAGGGAAAGGATTTGCTAGACCGAGGCGGCAAATCGTACATACGACCGGAGCCCAGGCGGAAAGAAATTACACGCCTGGGTAACATCGGAATTGGAAGAGTGCATGGCACAAACAATAAAAAAAACAACAATGACATTAAAAAGACACTACAGAAAGAAAGAAGAGAAAAGTCTAAACAATACCTGAGGAGGGGGGAGGGAGGAGAAAGGGAAGAAACATCTAAAAAGTACCGGAGATGGAAAAAAAGGGGGGGGGGGGGAAGCCTAAAGAAGAAAGATTAAATCATGCTCAAAAGATGTAAAATGAGCTATTATAACATGACAAAAAGAAATGGAGAAATTATTTGGCGTCTAACACTCTCACTATAGTGATGGGTAATGAACATTAGTATTACGACACACAAGCGAGGGGGACACGAACACATTGGAACAGTGATACACCAAAAGGCAGGAACATGGAGGATCGGTTGTGTAGGG
>NW_004801188.1:0-1344 GCF_000002075.1 Aplysia californica | reverse complement strand
TGTCAAGTAGGGGCGCAGAGTGTCGTCCTGTGGACCATAATCGGCCTTCGACCCTTACTTGTTCTTACTTGTCCTTACTTGTCCACTGTGTTGGGGTCACTGCAGTCGGAACATGTCCATCTCTGCTCCCCCCCCCCTCTTCAGGATCCATCCCAGAGTCTGTCTAATTATAGTTTCCATCATGATCTAGTTGGAGATCCGTCGGACTGGTCCGCACAGATGGCTGTGTTTCATCTCTCCTCTTTGGATCCCCCTCTCCTTCAGTCTCCCTAGAGTGTGGGAACCGCTATCCGCCCTATTCTTCCTCAAATTTTCCCTTACAGCGGTTAGGACGGTTGGTGGGTCCAGTGTCAAATTCTCTCCCACTTTTGCTTCTCCAGTCAGCTTGTCTGCTCTCTCGTTGCCGGTTACCCCCGCGTGACCCGGGCAGAAGATCCAGGCCACTCTTTCCAGGCTGCTCTCCCTGATCGTAGCCTTCCAGTACACATACAGCATCCCTTTCTGTACCTTCTGTAGTGTGCTCATTGAGTCAGTAATGATTACTGCTTGCTAATGGCTAGTGTTCTTGATCCAGTGTAGAGCTTCACTTATAGCTTTTATCTCTATACATATACTTGATGTTGTCAGTGCAGTTGCTCCACTTTGCTCTTTCACTACTACCCCATCAACTCTGACACTGAAGGCCCAGCCCAACTTGACTTCTCTGTTGACTGATCCATCTGTGAAGATTACAGCATCTCCATGTTCGCTATGCTCTTCTATCAGGGTTTCAATTTCAGCATTTGTAGCTCCAAGTAGCCAGTTGCGACATTCTCTACCCAATGTTGCCTTCATTGTTGTGTACTCTCCTAGCGCATCGTCGACCACAACCCAATCCCTGCCTCTCCTAATGTCTTGTATCTGGCAGCACTCGTTGATGGTGTTCTTGGCTTGAGTCATCCATTCTGTGCCCCTCTTTAGCCTTGATGTTATCTGCCGTCCCACTTTCTTATGTAGAGGGTTCGTCTCGTCTACGCTGACTCGCAGAAAGGCTTGGACTTGTGCCAGTTTGTGCCTCTCGTCTGCACATGGAAAGTCTAGGAGGTATCTCATTGCTTCAGTTGAGGTATCTCGTGTGCACCCCAGGATTGCCCTCATTCCTTCATTTTGTAACACCTCGAGTCGTTGCAGCTGCGCCTTTGATAGGGTCAAGAGTTCGAGCCCGTACTCTACGACAGAGAATACCAGTGTCGGGTAGAGGATGACAAGGATTGTCTGGCTCATCTTAGCTCTGGCCATCATCTTAAGGGCTGTTAGGCCTTTTCTCGCCCTGGAGATTGTTCTCGTGATGTGATCTTTGCCAGA
>NW_004801187.1:0-1347 GCF_000002075.1 Aplysia californica | reverse complement strand
TGTGTTCGCGCGCGCGCTTCGGGCGAGTGGGTCATTTGATTTCTTGTACGTCTCTATTGATTCCAATACTAAAGAAACAGTGTGGGGGTACGTAGAAGAGAAAGATCCAGTGTGTTGGTACATGTAGTACTTGGCCTCTGTTCTGTCTGTCCAGCCCTATCTCCGACGGACTGACCCCGCGGCTTGTAGTTTGATGACCCCGTGCTCTAGCTCTAAAAAAAAGGCAGACGGGGGGAAAAAACTTGGGGAAAACCGACATCGATTAGAAAAAACCTAATTTCCTAATTACGATGTCGTCTAGGTTAATCGTCGCTACTCTAACAAAAGATCTCCAGTTCTACGTTAGAAATGCCACTCACAATCCCATCAGAGCGAGCTATAATTAGCCTCTATCTGCGGTCTAGATCAGCAGAGAGCTGAGTACATAATCATTGGTCTAGATCTGGTTCCTGCGGGCCGGCGCTGTGCCAGGTCAATACGATGTCAAGTGGTCATCGGGCTCCCATGGGCCTTCCGGGCTCGCCGCCGTGTCGTGTCCAGCGGCTGTGACGTCATCAGTGTGTTGGTTCTTCGGACATGCCGCGGAAGCCGTATAGCCGGCCACTGTCGAGGCAGGCGAGCCAGCGTGTTGTTATTTTAGACAATTAAAAAAAAAATAATGATGAAGGCGTTGCAAGCCCCCTTCGACACAATTTCGATTGTTTAGGAGGTTGAGAATGGGAAGTGGGCCTTTGTACTGGTGACTGTCTTGGACGGGTGGTCGTTAGAGTAAGTTGGACTATATTATTAGTATTTCGCTGTCTAAAGAACATGGGGCACGACTTTCTCAGCTGGTGTTAATAAATTGTAAGATGTTTTACGCCCCCATCGACACAAGGTGCACAATTAATTGTTTTAATTGGGGGGGGGGTCTGCTGGTGGGGGCTCCTTTTAAATGCAACCACCTCTGTTTATGTAACGGTCTTAATGCTCTCTGTGGCTTAATTAACGCTTTCACTGCCAGGACGCGGGTTGTGGAAGGAGCCCCTGGTGGGTCTTACTTCTTTACTTTCCCATAGTTGTGTCTGACTCTAAATAATTATTATTGTGCCGTACTTTTTTGTACTCAAACAAGCATACAAACAAACTACAAGGCCGACTGCCCGATCCTACCACACATATGATGTTTTATGTGTGTGTTTTCTGAGTGGTGTAGTTGTACATGGATCTGCCATACTGTGGTGCTGTCAGACACGTGACATGAGACTTTCTGTGACTTTCCTTGAGTGCTTTCTCGCGTCAAGAATTCATCACAGAATGTCTTTCTCTGTCTGTCTCATTCTCCTCTCTCTTTCTCTCCCCCACCCA
>NW_004801186.1:0-1350 GCF_000002075.1 Aplysia californica | reverse complement strand
TTGTTCCACTAGGATTTTCTGTTTCAGCTTTTCTGCTGTCGAAATAACAAATCAAGTTTGATCCTTTATACAACAACAAGTGGGATCAGCAGCCGCAGTGATTAAGGAATTATGCTTTATCAAATTTTATTGTAACAAACTACGGTATTATTAGTTTTTCCATAAACAAGCATTCTGTCGGCCCCGAGTGACTTAGTTCTTAATTGTTTTTCAAAAGAACACGTAAATATGTATTATATTATATTATTGAATGGATGGATGGATTCATGGATGGATGGATGATAAGCTGGGTATTATATTATTGAATGTTTTTTTTAAAAATGTATGATGTTTTTTTTTTTCTTGTTTTTTTTTCTCCAATTTTAGAAAATTCTACATTCTGTTGTAAAACATGGACCAGGTGGACGCGTAGGGTGTGAGCACAGTTATGACAACAGCCAGTCGATCTACACAGAAGCTGCGCCAGTTGAAGGGGAGAGAACTGTACTGGGTGACGTCGAGAAGATTTGTCTGCTCCTGCTCCTCTTGTCTCGAGACAGACCCTCCAGGGGCCGCAATCAACTTTTTTCTTCTTTTTCTTTCTTTCTTTTTTTCTTTTTCTTTCTTGTTTTTGTTCTTTCTTTCTTTCTTTTTTTCTTTTTCTTTCTTTTTTTCATTCATTCATTCATTCTTTATTTCTTTTTCTTTTTTTCTTTTTTTCTTTTTGTTCTTTCTTTCTTTCTTTTTTCTCTTTCTTTCTTTTTGTTCTTTCTTTCTTTCTTCTTTTTTCTTTCTTTCTTTCTTTTTTTCTTTCTTTTTCTTTTTCTTTTTTGTTCTTTCTTTCTTTTTTTGTTCTTTTTTTTTTTTAGTTCCCCTGGCGCCTTGTGCTTGGTTGTCGCTCATAGCCGACCCGAGTTTGATTCTCATGTGGTGCCAATTTTTATCGAGTGTCTCAGTCATTCTGCTGGGATGTTGCATGCCTTTCCGCCTAATTTAACCCTGACAGGCAGGCTCGGAAGACTGCTGTCTTAATGCTCGGTGTTGATGGGGTGTAAAAACACAGTAACTACATTTAACCAAATTTTTAAAATTTGTTTGTTCCCCTTTCCTGTCGTTATGTGTGTCAGATGTTAGGGAACCCTCCTATCAGTCAGCAGTAAATTTCGTTATGTGATGACGGATAAGAATAATAAGATTGGTCATAATTTGAGTCGTTATTTACGTTCATTTATCATGTTTTTTAAATAATATTGTCGAAGATTTTAACTCCTTCACTAATGAGCTCTACTTTCTTTCTATATTCGAGTTTCTGAAACTGAATATAGAGGCTTATGGCGTTTACTTGGTTGGTTTGCCTGTTCTCAAGCATTT
>NW_004801185.1:0-1362 GCF_000002075.1 Aplysia californica | reverse complement strand
AGAGAGAGAGAGAGAGAGAGAGAGAGAGAGAGAGAGAGAGAGAACGTGATAGATAAAAAAGGAAAAGACCAGAGAAAGAAAGCAGAGGAGAGATAGATAAACCAGTAAACAGACCGATGAATAAACAATAATTAATCAAAATGAAATTGCTTACATTTATTTCTAGCCAACCCCGAAAAGAGCAACGATAAATTACCCGCACAACAAGGACAGGCTCTGTGTTGTTATATCTATGGAAAAATCCGAGCTGTGAGGAGCGCCAAGATGTCTGAGAGATCTAGAAACCATAGACTTATACTCGTAGATCACGCACTGACATGGCCATTCCTCTTCGTTCTTTTGTTAAAAAAAAAAATTAAAAAAATCTGATTCGTTGCGTTGTCAGTAGTATAAAAGTGATATGTAATATCTAAATCTTCGTTAAAAAAAATTTTAAAAACAAGAACAAAACAACAACAACAAACAAAACAAAATCGGTTCTAGGTGTGCGCACCATGGGCCACACTGTTTCTCTTAATCCGCCCATATACGATCAATTATATTATGCAATTTAATTGTCAATACTCAGAATTGATAGTTAAATTGACCGTGTAAGGGCGATAATGACGACTTGCTCAACTGTATTGAGTCCATCAAAATCAGTTTGATATTTTATGGAGCAAGTCTGCTTGCTTGCACAATTTCATTGTCTGTGTGTGGCGACCATCAATTAAATTGTGCAATAATCATTTTCTTCCTAATTAAACATTTCGTACCGTCATCATGTATGGGATGTCTGATTAAGAAGAAGACAGGGCATTTCAATTGGAGTGTATCGACGAGGTTTGCAAAAGTTTACCTGCCCTGTGGAAAGTGAAGTGTGAAGTTTGCAGCAACAGACAAAAGAACCATGCAGCTTACGGCAAATTGGTTGAAGAAATTCCAGGACAAGTACCTCGATTATACAAGAGACGATATCAACAGAAAAGATTAATGTCTATAGAACAAATTATCGCAAGGAATTAAAAAAGTGCCCCGAGAAATCGAGCCTTGATAAAAATCTACGCCGACGTCAAATGAGGGAGCTTTTTTAATGTTGGAGAACGCTGTTCCATTCATAGGAAAATTTGAATATCATTCCTCCTCCTTCCACGTATGCACCCGTAGTACGCCAGCGTGCACGATCTAGGACGGTATAAATCTATGACAGAATCAGACCATGAGGCTAGACTTAATAAGTACCAATGAAAGCCTGTTTTATTATATTGCTAGGAGAGGCTCACCACACCACGGCATCCTCATACACATATTATGTTAATACACACACACACACACACACACACACACACACACACACACACACACACACACACACACACACAC
>NW_004801184.1:0-1353 GCF_000002075.1 Aplysia californica | reverse complement strand
CTTAACGTAACATCTACCCATGTTCGATGCCGAGGGGAGTGGAGACCCAAGATGTACATACTAGATGAAGTCTTAATAATTCCGACTGTGTACGTGTGTGAGTGGGGGGGGAGGGTAAAGGGTTTTTTTTTAATAAAAAGAGTGGGAAAGCCTGACTTAATGGGACATTATACAGTGCCAGAACGTCTTTGACTCTCTCGAGCTGAAGTGTCAGGGGTCTATTCTTTATTCTTCTAGAACCTCCTGCCCATGCACAATTGATAAGTACCTTCGAAGACAGCAGACAATCTTTGGTTCAGTGGTAAAGTGAAGAAAGGGGAACAAAGAGAATTAGACGACTGCACAGACTATGAGACATCAATGCAAAACTGCATACAAAATATATGTCTTACCATACTGGCGTTCATGGTGTAACGGTTAGGCTTTCGCGACTGGTTGTAACCCAAAAGACGAAAGCTCAATTTCTTCGAAACAGAGGACTAACCCACGCCCTTCCCCTTATGATGTCAGTGGAGTAGTAAAGCATTTACATTAATGATTAAGTCTCTTGACACCATCCACCGCATGACTGCCCAATGTTCGAGGCACTTAGACGGAAATATTGGCTCAACTCTAGGCAGAGAGAAACAAAAATCTGTGGGGGCCAGGGGTACTTTCAGTGAACAACGGTCCTAGCACAAAAGACTATAAGTAGAAGGAAGAAGAAGAAGAAAAAGAAGAAGAACTACAACCACAAGAATAAAAACAAGAACAAGAAAAACAAGAACAAAAAGAACAAGAAGAAAAACAGCAAGCATGTGGTCGTCAAAAATCGAATCGAAGAAACCGGCTTTCATCCACCAGTTGGGCATTTTAAATCCATGTTTATAGGGCTTAATATCTTTCTCAACCAGTTAAAAACATATTTCTGCGTAGATTTTTACTGAATATCGTTGACCAAAAGCACCAAAAAAATGCAACTTTACCAGGACACTCCTCAAGTTTTGGAAGTCACCAAACTTTGTCAGCCATTTACTTGCTAATTTTTACCCCCGACTCCGACATCAGGCGACTCCGACCACCTTCATTTGAAAAAAACCTTAACTTCTATTTAAGATAGATGGGTATTTTTTTCCATGAGCAACAATGCAGATGAATGGGTGTTACGATTAAACCATTGATTTCTTTTGCCTCAAAATTGACGAGAGTTTGTTCCACCACGTCGTGATACATTATTATATTATACATGCGTGCTTTTCCTCCATTCAACGAGTTCCGTCTGATGCTGGCATCGAACGAGTCCATTTCATATTCTACAAGCCGCTGAGGGGAGGGCGAACCCTTAAAGAATTGAGGGGGTTTTGTGGGTGTGTG
>NW_004801182.1:0-1356 GCF_000002075.1 Aplysia californica | reverse complement strand
TGTGTGTGTGTGTGTGTGTGTGTGTGTGTGTGTGTGTGTGTGTGTTTGTGTGTGAGTGTGGCGGGTGTCTGACTCTAGACTAGAGCTGTACCTATTCGATTTTACTATTCGACTTTCACGGTTTTTGCACTATTCACAACTATTCGAAGCGTGGCAGAAACATTCAATTGCCATGTAATTTTTTTTTCGTTTTTAAAGATAATGTATTTTCATCTCATTTTTTCTCAAACATAGTAAAGTTGGAGCACATTAAGTATATCCAAAATCATTTAGATAAGTATAGAGAAATACTCTTTATTTGATGGTTACGAGACAGAGAGATAAGACGAGCCAACAAGAGTTATAAAACATTCCTCTTGAGAATATCCCTTACTGTTCAACATCCATTCATCACACTATGGGTAGCTCAGTCAAGGGCAGTTAACTCTTGAAGCTTAGCGATTGTTTTATTGTTTTTTGTTGTTGCTGTTGTTGTTTTTTTTTCATGCTAACTCTTCGAATAGCGGAAGCTATTTCTGGGCTTATCATATATAAGGGAAAAAAAACATTTGACGGTGATGCAAATAGAGGAAGTTATTCCTGGGTTTATCATAAGTAAGCCAAAAAAAATAAATAAAAACATTCGACGGCGCTGTGAATGGTTAGCGAATGTTGAATAGCAGAAGTTAGGCTGGGGCGTACCATAATAATATTATATAAGAAAAAAAATATTCGACAGAGGTATTCAAATAGCACGAATAGTGAGCTCACGCTTCGAAGCTTCGATGAATGTTTGATTCCTCCCAATGTCACAGCACTAGTGTAGAGTGTAGAGTGTAGAGTGTAGAGGGTAGAGTGTAGAGTGTAGAGTGTATGTAGAGAGTATAGTGTAGAGTGTAGAGTGTAGAGTGTAGAGTGTAGAGTGTATGTAGAGAGTAGAGTGTAGAGTGTAGAGTGTAGAGTGTAGAGTGTAGAGAGTAGAGTGTAGAGTGTATGTAGAGTGGAGAGCGGAGAGTGTAGAGTGTATGTAGAGTGAAGAGTGTAGAGAGTAGAGTGGAGAGTGGAGAGTGGAGAGTGTAGAGTGTAGAGTGTAGAGTGTTGTAGAGTGTATGTAGAGTGTAGAGTGTAGAGAGTAGAGTGTAGAGTGTAGAGTGTAGAGTGTAGAGAGTAGAGTGGAGAGTGGAGAATGTAGAGTGTAGAGTGTAGAGAGTAGAGTGGAGAGTGTAGAGAGTAGAGTGGAGAGTGGAGAGTGGAGAGTGGAGAGTGGAGAGTGGAGAGTGGAGAGTGGAGAGTGTATGTAGAGTGTAGAGTGTAGAGTGTAGAGTGTAGAGTGTAGAGTGTAGAGTGGAGAGTGGAGAGTGGAGAGTGGAGAGTGTA
>NW_004801181.1:0-1362 GCF_000002075.1 Aplysia californica | reverse complement strand
GAGAGAGGTGTAACTCTCATGAAATTGGAGATGAATTTCACTTTGCTTTCTATTGTTCACACTTTGTCCATCAAAGGAAATTGTTAACCCCTCTCAGTGTGACTCGGCCCAGTGACAGAAATATGCAATGTTTGACCCATGATAAGAGATATGTGCACAACCTGTACTTCTTCATTAAGGAAACTTTACTTATCAAATGAGTGTTTTATGTGATGTGATGAGGACCAGTAACCTTAAACACTGAATAAACTTACTTACTTACTTACACTTATTCTAACCCCCGCCCCCCACTCTCTCTCTCCCCCTCCTACTCCCCCTCCCCTCCCAACAGACGAGAGAAGCGGGCCGCTGCCATGAGCGCCCTCAGTGAAAAGCTTGGCGTGGACAGTCTGGAGGGAGAGAACAACGTGAAGATCTGGACCTTCCTTCTCAACGGAGAGCCCACCAGTGTGGTGCTGCGTAAGTCTACGTTAAGTCTACGTTGTCTCACGTCGGCTCTTTTGGGGAGCTCTCTTGTAGTTTGAGTGTTCGTTTAAGTGTATGTGTTTGTGTTAGTCTTAGTGTTAGTTTTAGTTTTAGTTTGAGCTTTAACTTAAGCTTTCTTGTAGTTTGAGTTTTCATTTTCGTGTTAGTCTTAGTCTTGGTCTTAGTCCTAGTTTTAGTCTTAGTATTAGTGATAGTGTTAGTGTTAGTCTTAGTGTCACTTTTAGTTTTAGTTTAAGCTTTCTTTTAGTTTTTGCTTTTGTATTCGTTTCCTTTTCGATACAGTTTTAGTTTCTGAGAGAGTTTTACGGCACTTACGACACAATAGGTCATATAAATGCGAACGATTAGAAGTGTTACCGGGAAGCAACAAACTCAAAAAAAGAAAGAAGGAGGAGAGATAAGGACGGTAGATGTTTGAAAGGGAAGAAGGAGCAAACCACACCAGAACATCTGCCAACCACCCACTTTTTGAGTGTTTATGAAGGGATCTGAAAAAATTAAGTTGTATACCCCCATGTGATCTTTGGCAAAAACATAAACGAAACAAAACCTAATGTGAGGCATCGTGGTGGAATCAGGCTCTCGTCAAAATAATCAAAGTGAAGAAACTTGCATTGTTCTGCAGGTTCGTAAATTTTTATCAGAATTTAGTTTTTTGGCTCAACCCCTTTAATGCCCATTAAAGAACTCATTTCTGTGTGGATTTTTCTTTAAAACGTTGATTAAAGACGACCAAAATATAAATTTTTCAGTTACCACGGACTCTTAAGCTAAGGAAACAACTAATCTTTGGCGGCCATTTTCTCACTAATTTTACCTCTGAAAACAGGTGACCCCCACCTCCTTCTTTCGCAAACATCTCGACTTGTATTTAAG
>NW_004801180.1:0-1362 GCF_000002075.1 Aplysia californica | reverse complement strand
CGAGAGAGAGTTTTTCTTTTCTTTCAACATATATACTATATTTTTCCTTGAGAAAGGATAGGAAAGCTGGAGTAGGGAGAAGTGTGCATGCCAACAGAAGTATAAGAAATCCATTCTTCTATCCAGCAGTCTTTCCAACCTTTTAGTTACTAACCAATCCATTATCCGCCATTATATCAATCCATACATTTTCTCGTTATCCTTCCATCCATCCAACTATCCATGCATTCAACCGTTCATCTATCCTCCAATTCCCCCATCCACCCAGATATCCATGCATTCATCCACTCAGATATATTTCATTGACCCATTCATTGACCCAGACATTGTCCCATTCATGGTCCCATACATTGTCCCATTCATTAACCCACACATTGTCCCATTCATCAACCCACACATTGTCCCATTCATTTTCCCACTCATTATCCCATTCATTGACCCATACATTGTCCCATTCATTGACAAATCGATCGACCCATTCATTAACCCATACATTGACCCATTCATTGTCCCATACATTGACCCATTCGTCGTCCCATTCATTGTCCCATACGTTATTCTATACATTGTCCCATTTATTGACCCATTCATTGTCCCATCCATTGACTCATACACTGACCCATTTATTGTCCCATACATAGACCCATTCATTGACCCATTCATTGACCCATTCATAGTCCAATCAATCGACCCATTCAGTGACCCATATTTTGTCCCATTCATTGACCCATACATTTAAACAAACATTAACCCATTCATTGTCCCATATATTGACCCATTCATGGACCCAATCATTGACCCATTCAATGTTCCATTCATTCACCCACCTTTCACAGAATGTATCAATCCATCCTTAAAAGTCAGGCAGGAAACATTCATGTTTCCCCTATCCATTCATCCCATCCACTTTCTGTCAATCAATCCATCCGTCCGTCCATCCGTCTGTCTATCCATCCATCTGCTCAACGCATTTTTCTCGATAGCCCGGCGACCCAGCAACAAGGGCAGACCACTCAGCGAACAAGAGCTGTCGTATCAAAAGAGAGACGAGCGAGTTGCGTCCCCTGAATAAAAAACCGGCCGTCTCCTCTCCTTATAGCCCGCTTGGGGAAGCCATGAATATTCATGGGCCCCTCTCCAGTTTTTGGTGGACGGCGGTGTATGTATAATTATCTCACTCGATTGATCGTCAACATCTAGCAGAAAAGGGATCTCATTCCTAGAAAAGACATCAGCACACCGTCCCTCATCCCCCCCTCCCCCAAATGTTCCCTCTTTCCAGGTTTTTCTCCAATGTCTCTGTGTCTGTCTCAGTACGTGTCTCTAATACGTTTGCTCCCCTCTACAACTCTTTTCTCTGTC
>NW_004801179.1:0-1341 GCF_000002075.1 Aplysia californica | reverse complement strand
GTGTGTGTGTGTGCATGTCCTGGTGTGCGAGTTAACGGTTAAGTTAAAGGCTCTCGAGGGGAAAGGTGGGATAGGTATTGAGACAATCATGCATGTGTACATAGTGTTAGTTTTTGTACTTTAAATGAATGTATATTAATATTATGTTTGCATCTATAATAAAATGATATTGCTTTGTGCACAAATATATGAATAAAAATAAAAGGTGACCCCAAAAGGAAACGAATAACAGCTTTTGTTTGAATATAGATTATTTGCAGAATGTATCAAGTTCCTCATTATTAAAGATTTGGTCAAGATGATCATAATAGATTGATGAACATGCAGAAATGTTCTACCTTATTGGTACATGTATTCATGTCTAAATTTTTATCCAATTTACTGCACACACACACACACACACACACACACACACACACACACACACACACACACATACACATATACAATACATACAGTCGAACCTGTGTAAGACGGCCACCCATTGTCGAGGGGAAAAGTGGCCGTCCTATGCAAGTGGCCGTCTCAGTCAGGGCTGGTCGAAATGACTGTCCCCGTCGTTTTATGCTACAAAAATTCTGAAATTATGCAAACTGAGCCCAAAAATGTGAAATTATGCGTTTCTGTTAATTTTAACAAAGAATGATAAAGGAAAAATAAGAAATTATGCACACAAAAAATGTGTGGTTATTTTTTAGTAAAAGATCGGTCAGGGAGGGGGGGGGGGGTTAGGAAGGTTTTGTTGTTGTTGTTGTTGTTGTTGTTGTTGTTGTAGTTGCCTTTGTTTTTATCTTAGTTGTTATTGTTGTTGTAGTTGTTGTTGTTGACTTTGTTGTTGTTGTTGTGGTTGTGGTGGCTTTTTAAAATTGTTGTTGATGTTGCTGTTGTTGATGTTGTTGATAGCTTTTTTCGATGGTTTTGTGCCAATGCAAAACAAAACGAAGCAAGCTGTCCGAGTGCCATGGTTGTTGCTGTTGTTGTTGTTGTTGTTGTTGTTGTTGTTGTTGTTGTTGTTGTTGTTGTTGTTGTTGTTATTGATCCAGTAACAGCTGGACCGTCGCTCTTCTGTACAATGGCATGTAGTAGTAAGTGTATTTTTGCTCCAGTTGCTGTACTGTAACGTTACATTTTAATTGTAATGTCAGTATTCAGTCCCAGAGGTAGAAGTATTATAGCTCTGTGGTTATGTAAGGCTGTATAGTGGAACAGGTGATGATCTACTGACTCATAATAATAATAACAATTTACTACTACTACTACTACTACTACTACTACTACTACTACTACTACTACTACTACTACTACTACTACTACTACTACTACTACTACTACTACTACTAC
>NW_004801178.1:0-1338 GCF_000002075.1 Aplysia californica | reverse complement strand
AGCAGACGACAGAATATTGCTAGAGAGCAGGAAAGGAGGTGAAAGGAGACAATTTTAGAGAAGAAAATTTTTCGGTCTCTACCCGGATTCGAACCCGGGACCTTTGAATGAGAGGCCAACACCTTATCCTCTAGGCCACGAGAGCCCCCTGTGACAGGCTGGGTCGAATCCAGCCTTCTAAATAATCTGTCAACGAACATTCTTCTAGGTCTGGCAGCTGGTGCCCTTATGTTTGGAAGTATCCGAAGCCATGGCAAGCAAAAGGCTCTTCGGCTTGGATGAAGCAGCATCAGTGGTCCATCTGTCTGTGCTTCTGCTGGTGTTGATTCCTTCAGGTGGGTGCTTCTTTATCAGCTGTCTACGCATGTGTGTGTGTGTGTGTGTGTGTGTGTGTGTGTGTGTGTGTGTGTGTGTGTATGTGTTTGTGTGTAGGGTATGTGTGTATGTATGTATGTGTGTAAGTGAGCATGTGTGTGTGTTTTTGTGTGTGTGTGTGTGTATGTGTGTGTGTGTGTTTGAGTGTATGTGTGCGTGTGCGTGTGTGTGTATGTGTGCGTGTGTGCGTGTAGGTATGTGGGTATGTGTGCGTGTGTGCGTGTGGGTATGTGTGTATACGTGTGTGTATGTGCGTGTGTGTGTGCGTGCGTGTATGTGAGTGTGTGTGTATGGATGGATGGGTGGATGAATGGTTGGGTGGATGAATGGATGGATGGATGGATGTCCGTCTGTCTGTCTGTCTGTCTTTCTGTTTATCTGCCTTTCTGTCTGTCTGTCTGTCTGAGTGTCTGTCAGTCTGCCTGTTTGTCTATCGCAGCAGGAATGGCTAATCTGTCTTTGCTGCTGCTGCTGCTGCTGCTGCCTCTTACAGGTGAGCATATTATGTTTATCAGGTATGTTGATTGGTTTTTACAATCAAACACTGACCTATTATGGTAAGTTCCATTCTGTTCAAAGCTGAAACAACACCTTCGAGCCTATACAAGACGACCATCCACTTTGGAGGAGAAAAGAGACCATCATAGACGGGTCGCTACCTCAGAATTACAAAACTCTCTCTGACATTTTTGGCTGTTTTAATTTACTAAGACCAGAAGGTAATAAAGAAAATGTTCTGTTTACTCTATCAAAATCGTTAAAAATATTCGGTGTCGTTGTCAAGATATTCAAAGAGTTGCATTAAAAAAGCTTGTCATAAAAGTAAAACTCACAAATTTTAACGTCAAATTTCTCAAAACTAGGTATTGAACAAATAGAACGGTGTAATTTTGAGGCAGCGAGGTGGTTCTCTAGGACAAGGACAATGCTAAAATGATATAAAATGCAAAAACGTTGAGGGGG
>NW_004801175.1:0-1371 GCF_000002075.1 Aplysia californica | reverse complement strand
TCTCTCTCTCTCTCTCTATCTCTCTATCTATCTATCTATCTCTCTATTTTCTGCACTCTCCTACACCACACACACTCTCTCTGTCAGTCTGTCCTCCCCCCCCCCCCATTCCAAAACTTAGAACAGGAAACAAGACAAGCCCACATCATCCACCACCACTCACACCGACTTTTGTTTTTGCTCAAATCACAAACACAACACAAAACCCAAACAGACGTCGATGCTTATCCCAAAACCTCTCAAAATGGACGCAATAGACGCTGAAAGAAAGGGCCACTTACCGAATCTTTGAGGAGAGGAAGTTTCATTCCCAATCGCGTGAACATTAATTATTTCAAAAGTACGCCTAATGACTCAGAAAATCACGATAACTGTTGAGATTTTCAATAGCATTTATTGTGTTCCCGACAAGCCCGTGAACAGTATTATTACGCCTTTTCAAAAAATAGATTTGTAAAGAGCATAGAGCTTGCCATAAAGCAAGTCCTATATGCGCCGCTGTACAACTTTACTGTTATTTGTTATTCTAGTTTATTTTTACTTTGAGCAAGTTGTGTTAATTAAATAAATGAGCCGAACAGTAAACGAATAGGCTATAGTTTGATTGATTGATTGACTGATTGATTGATTGATTGATTGATTGATTGGTTGATTTTTTGAGGGGAGGAAGGTAATAGCTTTCAAGTGCTTTACACCCCCATCAAAGTAATCAGCGGTGTTTGTGGTGTAGTAGTTAGCGTGTTAGTCCTAAGCCTGCATGCAATTACTCCCGGTTCAGACCTCAGAAAGAAACTGGCGCTCATAATATGACCTTATGCAGTTGCGAGCGCCGTAAAACCTCTACTAACACAGACCCCAGAAAGGGATAGGGTTTTTTTTTATCTCTTCATTTTGATGAGTCCTGCCTAAGACGGCCACCCGGCAAAGGCGGTGAGTGTTCCCCTCGACAAAGGATGGCCGGCTTACACAGGTTCCTCGCTATACTCTAATTAATACCCAAAGATAAAATAAGTGGGTGGTTGGCGGGTGCCCGGGTGGGGTTTGCTCCTTCTTTCCTATCAAACATCTGTCCGACTATTGAAGAAAGATGGTGGTTGGCGGGTGCTCTGGTGTGGTTTGCTTCTTCTTTCCTATCAAACATCTATCGTCCTTATTTCCCCTTCTTCTTTTTTTATGTTTGTTCCTCTCTTGTAACACCTCTAATCTTCTGGCGCTCACATTATGACCTTATGCAGTTACGAGCGCGGTGAAACTTCTACTAAAACTTTAAAAAATTGAAGAAAGACTTCTCAGTGTAGTTCATTTATTACAAACAGTAGATGAGATAAGATAAGATAAGATAAGATAAGATAAGATAAGATAAGATAAGAT
>NW_004801174.1:0-1367 GCF_000002075.1 Aplysia californica | reverse complement strand
ACATACACATGCACGCGCACACACTCACAGGCGCACGCACATCAACAGTCTCAGTCATGTACTCTTAGCTCCAAACGTCAACCGTTGCCTTACAAATCTGTGGAAAAGAAAGAGTGATTTATGAGTGTGATTGTGCCGTGAATGCAAACATAAACCATATGCTCGGAAAGAAATGGCGGAAAGTAGAACAGTCCTACCACACATTTTTGATACCTTTCTCCTTTTATTTCTCTTTCCTTTTCTTATCTGTCACTCCCTTCCTTTTATCGTTCTCCTTTTCGGTACGGTATGGGAAACGTGAGTAGATCTAGAGAGTTCTCTTCCTGTCACAATGACACACACCATGTGACTATGTACTTTTAGTAGTGGTTTTGTTTGGGCGCACATTGTTTTGAAAGTTTATGGTTTATGTTATTCTAATAATGTTATGTTTGGGAAGAATTCTTAACCTTATTCTGTCTGTTTTCTTTCACGTTCCCTTTTTCATCAGCGGTTGTTTAGGTTGCCGTTTTGTGTATAATTTATTCTTTTGTTAGGTACCTCCAGTAAATGCGGTTATCACAGTTAGTTTTCTGTTTATATCGGTAGTCTAGTGGTAAGGATACCGGAGTCATATGTGAAACAGCGTGGTGGAATCAGGCTCTCGTCAAAATAATCAAAATGAAGAAACGTGCATGTTTCTGCAGGTTTGTGAATTTTTATCAAATTTGTGGTTTTTGGTTCAACACCTTTCATGCCATTTAAAGAACTCATTTCTGTGTGGATTTTTGTGAAAAACGTTGATTAAAGGTACAATAAATGTAAATTTTCAGGTGCCACGGACTTTTAAGCTAGGAAATAACTAATCTTTACGTCCATTTTCTCACTAATTTTACATCTGAAAACAGGTGACCCCCACCCCCTTCATTCGCAAATATCTCGACTTGTATTCAAGATAAATGGATATTCTTTTCCTCCAAATAAAGACAAGTGAACAAGTGACCAATAACTCTACATGCCCAAAAATTGACGAGAGCCTGATTTCACCACGCTGGTTCACATATCATTTGTGAGATTGTGGGTTATGATAGATCAAGGCCGAGCTCAGTCCGACGCTGTGTCCTTGAGAAATGTACTTTTCACGAATGTTTCCCATTTGCGACAGTCCTTTCAGAAATTGTTGACGCTAACTTCGGAATTTCCGCCATTTACATCAAAGCTTATTGTTGAGACGGGTGTGAATCCGAGACATTTCCCCCGTTTGTAGTCTGCTTTGTGAGGCATCGTAGGGAAATCAGGCGCTTGGCGAAATAATGAAATTTAACAAACCGTGTTTTTTTCTGGGGTTTGGGATTTTTTTTTTTCGATTAAAAAAATAAATTATGAAC
>NW_004801173.1:0-1373 GCF_000002075.1 Aplysia californica | reverse complement strand
AACCTCTAACAAAGCAAAAACTTGCACACAGGGAGTGGACAAAATAAAAGTTCTTAGGAAAAGAGGTTTAATACATTTCCCCACCTTGCTAATGAATGATAGCTGCACCGCCCCTGCCTCTTAAACGTGATATATTATGAAAACGAAACAGCTATTTGTATAGTACAGGACGCCTATTCCTGTAACATCTATCGCCCCAGACATAATTAATTGTCTAAGTTCTAAGGCGGGTCGGGCGGCAAAGGCTCCATAACATCCTCGTACAAACATGGTCCATCTTTAAACTGCAAACTGCGCAATTACCACGCTCGCCACGACGGACGCGTAATGCTAGTGATTAGCAGTTTCTTGTCTCTCGATTAACAACTGTCAGCATTGACATCACGTTTGAAAATGAGACAACATAATAAGAGAGAGGAAAAATCGAATTAATACGTCATTTCAAGTTAATAAAAGTACGTCGACACGGTGACGGGTATATACAGCAAAGAAAAAGCAAGACAGACAGATAGAAAGAAAAGAAGTGTGAACCACCAATGGTACCCTTCAACCCACCTGCCCGAACAGTTAAAGGAACAGAAAAAAGAAAGAAAAGACAGAAAGAAAAGAAGTAAGCACGACCTACCAGTGGCACCTTCCGACCACCTGCTCGAACAGTTTAGCCGAAGTAAACACTTGAAAACATTGAACACTCCCCTCAAACAGACAGGCACGCAAAGAAAAACGGATAAACGGACAATCATGTTCCATCTCTTTAAATTGCAAACTGTACATTTACTGTGCTCGCCACGACGGACGCGTAATGCTAGTGATTAGCAGTTTCTTGTCTCTCGATTAACAACTGCCAGCACTGACATCACTTTTGAAAATGAGGCTAAGAGAGAGGAAAAAATCGAATTATTACGTCCTTTCGAGTTAATAAAAGGATATCGACACAGTGACGGGTATATACAGCAAAGAAAAAGCAAGACAGACAGACATACAGAAACGATGCATGAACCGCCAATGGTACCCTTCAACCCACCTGCCCGAACAGTTAGAGGAACAGAGAAGAAAAAAAGCAAGAAAAGACAGAAAGAAAAGAAGTAAACACGACCTACCAGTGGCACCTTCCGACGACCACCTGCTCGAACAGTTTAGCCGAAGTAAGATTTGAACCCCGACAGACAGGCACGCAAGGAAAAGCGGATAAACGGACAGACGCACAGCCTGGAACAAGAAAAGACCAACAAACAGAAGCGTTAGGATGCCAGCACCACAACACTATGAACATTTTATTAATATCGCGAAAATATGCTATATGAGAAAAAGGTTCCTATTATCCCACCGTGACGTCATGCACTAAACATACTCTAGCCTCAAGCAAAGACGAA
>NW_004801172.1:0-1376 GCF_000002075.1 Aplysia californica | reverse complement strand
CGATGACGACCACGTCATGAAAGCTAAGAAAATCGACCTTTCGTTCGGCCGTATCGAACAACACAGGGTTTTCTAGTGCCTCAGTTCTCTCCCGCTCTCTGCACGACCTACTCACGCGGAGACACGCGCGCGACCCAGGCACATAGACATCTTTCCATCTGGCGCGACGCGGTGCAATCAGGCGCTCGTCAATTTCTGGGTTATACGTGCCAAAATATGGAGTTATTGGTACCATAGAAAGGCTCGTCCGAGGGTGGTTGTGAGGCTCCTGCTGAATGATGATAGTTCCTTATACATCGTTACTTTCCTTCTATCGTTTTGTCTGTCTGTCTGTCTGACTGTGTGTCTCTCTGTCTGTCTGTGTCTGTCTCTCTGTCTGTCTGTCTGTCTCAGTCTTACTTTCCCTCTATTGTTTTGTCTGTCTGTCTGTCAGTCTGTCTGTCTGTCTGTCTGTCAGTCTGTCTGTCTGTCTGTCCGTCTCTGTCTCTCTGTCTGTCTGTCCGTCCGTCCGTCCGTCCGTCCGTCCGTCCGTCTGTCTAAATGACTATTATTGTGTCAGTGCGCTTCTCTGTACAGTCTAACAAACAAACAAACAAACAAACAAACAAACAAACAAACAAACAAACAAAGCGAGTGGGTGGTTGGCGGGTGCTCTTGTGTGATGTGCTTCTTCTGGTCACCTGGCGGCAGTGGTGAAATTGGTGAGAAAAGAAATGGCTGCCAAAGTTTAAGAACTTGCAAAGCCTGAGAGTCCTTGACAGCTGTCAGTTTGCTTTGTATGTACCTTTGATCACGGTTTTTCAGTAAAAATCTACCAAAAAATGTGTTTTTATGCGGAATGTCGAGCAAACAAACAAAAAAAACCAACAAAAAACAACAAAAAAACACACAAAAAAACAAAAAACGCAAATTGGCCAAATGTGCCAAACAAGCGGATAAATGCTAGTTTCTTGGATTTTTTTTCAATATTCTGACGAGCGCCTGGTTGGACCATGACGCCACTCGTATAAAAAAGAAAACGTGAAGGAGCAAGGATAGGAACACAGAAATAGTTGGCTCCAGTCTTTCCCAAAACGAGGCCCTAGTACTCGCTCGGCCGCATCTTCTTGTAGGTCAATGGCCGACCACGATTACAAAGTAATCGATGTTTGAGAAAGTGTCCGATATTTCAGGCTGTCTAAAGTGCACGTAACGGGAAGATATGTCTTGCAGAAATCAGCACTAATTTTAGAAACAGATACGTCTGTTCTGAATATAACAACAACGTTTTGGAAGAATGGGTAGATTATTGGGTTCAAGACCAAAAGGTTGTCAATTCGATTCCCTTTCTTAGCTCATTGGGGACCAACAGTTTGGGCGCACTTTCAGAGAAAAAA
>NW_004801171.1:0-1376 GCF_000002075.1 Aplysia californica | reverse complement strand
CAGTCAATTAACAAATCAACCGACCGACCAAACGACCAATCAATCAATCGATCGATCAATCAATCAATCAATCAATCAATCAATCAATCAATCAATCAATCAATCAATCAACCAACTAATCAATCGATCAACCAATCCATCAACCAGTCAATTAACCAATCAACCGACCAACCAACCAATCAATCAATCAATCAACCAACCAACCAACCAACCAACCAATCAACCAATCAATCAACCAACCAACCAACCAATCAACCAACCAACCAACCAATCAATCAATCAATCAATCAATCAATCAATCAATCAACAAATCAACCGACCACCCTACCGATCAATCAATCAATCAACCGACCGACCAACCGATCAATCAATCAATCGATCAATTAATCAAGCAATCAATCAATCAGTCAATCAACAAATAAACCGACCAACCAACCGATCAATCATTCAACCGACCGACCAACCGATCAATCAATCAATCAATCATTCAACCAATCAATCAATCAATCAATCAATCAATCAATCAATCAATCAATCAATCAATCAACTAATCAATCGATCAATCATTGTTGCAAGTCGATAGACGTGTCACGGCAGCTAGCACAGATAGAACTCATACTCCAGAAAATATGGCCCAGGCAGACGCGATCGATAAATAGATTAACATTGCTCTCTGTCACAGGATCGATACATGAATTAATCAGGCTCACACAAAACATAACCGATAAATGAATTAATGAGGCTCACATGAGCGTAATCGATAAAGGAATTAATGATATTCTCGGCAATATAACCGATAAAAGAATTCTTGAAGCTTTCTGATATATCACGGCTGATAAATGAACCAACGAAGCTTACGGTGGTATAGTATAATCGATAAATGAATTAATGAGGCGTGCAGAGGTGTAACCGATAAATGAATAAATGAGGACCACTAAATGTAACAGATAAAATGAATAAATGAGGCTCACATATATGTAATCGATAAATGAATAAATGAGGGTCACTAAATGTAACAGATAAAATTAATAAATGAGGATCACTAAATGTAACAGATAAATTAATAAATGAGGATCACTAAATGTAACAGATAAAATTAATAAATGAGGATCACTAAATGTAATAAATAAATGTCATTGAGGCTCACTCATACTCATACGAGATAGATAAATGGATAAATGAGGCTCAGTTAACATAGTCGAAAAATGAATAAACGAGACTGCCATAAATGTGTTCGATAACTGGATAAATAAGCCTTGTGGAGATAGTACGCTACTTGCACTACGACCGATGTATAAATGAATAAATGATTTAGGCTGAGGTGGCGTCAAGTTCTAACCGATAAACGAGATCTGTATTAGTTAGGCTGGTGGGGG
>NW_004801170.1:0-1376 GCF_000002075.1 Aplysia californica | reverse complement strand
CTTCTAGAGATCAAGAAGAAATCTCCAAGCGGCGATCTGACGAACCCAATTTGCATACGGGAACCGGTCCTCTCTTCATCCGGTATTCATCGAATGCCAGCACGGCCAACCCTAGCCCTCCCAGACAAATACTGACGTTTGAATCGTAAAACCTAGTATCTACGAAATCAAGGATTGCCACGAATTGGAAAAAGGGCAACTAATGTTTAAATTGTTACTCTCTGTAATCTTTATGACAACCTACTACATGTATATTATTGTCGTTGAATGCAGAGATATCGGTTCTACATGTAAAATAAAAAAGACGTATACTGTAAGCGCGTTTTGACAAATAGTATTCCAAAAGCCAAAAACGTATTATTAAACTATTACGAAAGTACATTTTCCCCCCAGATTCCCGTGTACTTGGTTCTTCCATTCAAAAGGCAGAACAGGATTGATGGCTCCACAGACTCCAGCCCACAGACTTACGACAATAACAGAATGTGTGCTGACTGTTTCTATAGGGCTACAAATGCGACACAGAGGGTAACAAGTAGCAAGTCATACTATGAGGGGCATCACGAACAAAAAATCAAAAAAAAAGAAACGCTTAAACCTAAAGCAGACGTGCTGCGCATATCTACTAATGAAAGTACGTTAAGCTTTTGAATGCTCCGAAGAATATAACAAAATGTGGCAAACTTTTCTATGTCCAATTACTGAAAATTGGTCTCATCGGCCATAGCTGAACCCATGAGTCCTCGCCTTCGATTGTTTCAGTTCGTGTTTTTTTGTTAAAAAAATAAATAAAAACAAATCTCCTCTCCGGATGTATTGGTCATCGTCAAATATTGACAGAAAAACTATCATTATTTAAAATCTTTTTTATTACTATCATCATCACCATCATCATCATCATCATCATCATCATTATTGTTATAATTGTGACACTGATCAATAGACCTTGAACTCCCAACATTGAACCAAGTACCTGGAGCCTTAATATTGGTGAGGCGTGCAGACAAAATGAATTGCTTCACGTATTCTATGAATGAAGATAACGGCCGAAAATCACGACAGGGGTCAAACTTTTACATTTTCAACTGATGCTATTTACTTCGAGTTTAGCAGCATGCCTTTTATCACTTCATACTAATCGTAAATTGTACTGCAGACCTTGAACCTTGAACACCGAACCCTTGTTGGGGAAAACATTATATTATTTGTTTGTTTTTGTAAAGTGTTTTACGGCGCTCGCAACTGCATAAGGTCATATGAGCGTGCGGAACACACCTAATATTTTAAGTTGGTAGGAAATTTTGAATTTTGCCCGGGTGGCGGCCGAAGCCTACTCTTATCGATTTTAGACCACCAAGGGATCTTTAACGTGCGCA
>NW_004801169.1:0-1370 GCF_000002075.1 Aplysia californica | reverse complement strand
GTGTTGTTGAATGAGAAGATTTGCATGTGTCCAATAAAAGCTGTCATAAAAGGCCGGCTTTTGAAATGGCCTTTTCAAGCGTTTGTTATGGCTTTTGAACTCATGCTAAACAGATTAGAGCAAATAAAGAAGATCAAAAATAAATAATGAAGCAAAAAGACAACAAAAAAAAGCAAAAAGGCATAATAGCGAAAAAGAAAAAAAAAACTATAAGAGAACAAAAACAAAAACAAAACAGAAGATCAAAAACACCCCCTTTCCAAAAATATGTGTCTCTATTGTGGAAAACAATCGAACTTGCTTTAACGGCCACCTGTCTAAGACAATCATCTGTACGAACGACCACTTCCCATTTCTCCTCTTTTCGTTATTTTTCTATTATAATAATACGTACACTGTCTAAGACGCCCTCCTGTCTGAGACGACAACCATTTTTCTCCCCAACAATGTGTGGCCGTCTTGGCCAATATGGGCTGTATATAAAAGACAGCACCAGTGAAGAACATGCGGGTGGTTGGAGGACGCCGCTGGTAGGTTCTTCTTTTAAAAAAATTTTTCGCTGTATTGTGTGGTTGGTTGGCGGGTGCTCTGGCGTTGTTTGCTTCTTCTTTGCTATCAAACATCTATCGTTCTTATCTCCCCTCCATCTTTTTTATGTTTGTTACTCTCTTGTAACACCTCTAATCTTCTGGCACTCATATGACCTTATGCAGTTGTGAGCGCCGTAAAACATCTACTAAAGCTAGAAGAAAATCCTACTTAAAAAATCTTTCCCTCTGTTGTTCCTGTCTGTCTAACCCCCTCCCCAAGCACAAATTAACCATTATTGTGTCGATGTTCTTCTCTTTTACTCAACCAAAAGCAAACAAGTGAATGAAATTACCAGAACAATTCTTCTTCTTGACCACAGAGATTGAACATATTACATGTATTGTGTTGTAAGTGATGTTAAACTCTTACTAAAACTACATAAAAAGATTGGACTTGACTGGGCGACGTCAGCACAGCGCCTGCAGTCGGCCGGCCACCGATCTTCCCTTTCACTTTTAGGCTCTGTTCAAACACAATTAGGTAACCGTGGTCATCGTCCGTGTGTCCCTGTGTCTGTGTCCACAGCGGCCCGTGACAAACAAGGACCCCGGCGCGGCAATGGTCCACTCAGTGGGCAATAACCGTCCTACTTGTCCCGGGAGATATACGACCCCGCGAGCGGGCGCGGCTCTAGGGCCAGGCACTGTCCTCAAAGCGCGGGAAATGGTGCGGGAAGGAGGATCTTCCCTCGACCCAGTGTCAATATCTCGCTTCCGGTCTTCAACAAGTTGTCGTCGATTGGAGACTGCGGCGTCTTTAGGGTTTGATGAACCGGGGCG
>NW_004801168.1:0-1379 GCF_000002075.1 Aplysia californica | reverse complement strand
CACACACACACACTCACTCTCTCTCTCTCTCACTCACACACACACACTCACACACACAACACACACACACACACACACACATACACACACACACACATACACACACACACACACATTGAACAAAGTTAGTATACAACAATTTCCAATGATATTCAAATGTGCTTCTCTGCCTTCATATTGCTCTTGCCACTTCTCAGTTCTCAGACCACTGTCCTAAATGGGTTACCGTGTCAGATGTTTAAAAAAAAAATCGAGTCTGGCTGGGGCGAAGGCAAAGATTCTCTACTAGAATCTAGTACCACTAGGGTAGTAAAGAATCTTTGGTGAAGGTGGAAAACGGTAGAGGGAAAGGGAGCCGAGTGGTGGCATTTTTTATTAAGGCCCAGACTCTAATAGCCTCTCCTCGGTAAAATACCTTCTTTATTACCACTGGGTAGTTCTCGGCACAGCCGGTTGGCCAGGCAAGGTAACTCAGAGAAGAAGGCGGGGAATAGAACACCAAGCACAACCATGGGAGGCTTAGAATTCAATAGGCAATAAAGATTGCAGAATTGTGCAGACAAAAGATGCACTGACAGTAATAAGTGACAAGTTGAATGATAAATGTTAGTAATGAAATAATTCAAAATGATATTTCCGATTGGCAACTAGATCTAGAAGCTGTCTTTGAACGTGGGTTTTGAACGTTGATAAATTACATTAGCTTCGATTTACTTTGAACTCGATTAAGAGTGTCATCAGCAATCAAACTCTTGTCCACTGTCGAGCTGACAAAAAGTGATCGACGCCGCCGGTCTTGTCCAGAGAAAGAACCGCCCCCGATAGTCGAGGCTCTGTTTACCAGGACAACTCTTGAAGGCAATAACAAAGAGTGTTTCAATAGTCCATAACATTAAAAAGACATTCTAAAAACATTGCAAGCGTGCGACCAAACGAGTGCATTCGTTTTTGAAACCAGGCGCTCGTCAATTTTTGGCCGTATGGAGTTATTGGTATCACTTTAATGTGTTTTCACTTACCTTGCTTTTGATGGAAAAAAATATCCATTTATCTCGAAAAGAAGTCGAGATTTTTGCAATTGGAGAAGGTGAGGGGTTTCCTGGGTTCTGAGGTAAAATTAGCGAGAAAATGGCCGCCCAAGTTTGGTGTCTTCGATATCTCAAAAGACCTTGAAAACAGAAAATTTACATTTTCTGTGCCTTAATTCAAAGTTTTCCAATAAAATCCACACGTAAATGTGTTTTACATGCCCAGGAAGGGGATGAGGTATAAAAACAAACATTCGACAAAAAGACCCTTCAAAGTGGGCCTAAAAATGCCGATTTTTCGATTTCATTGTTTTGACGAACGCCGGATTTCACCACCATGCCTCACATGTC
>NW_004801167.1:0-1381 GCF_000002075.1 Aplysia californica | reverse complement strand
GACTAATATTTTGGGCTAATTTGTTGATTGTATTTCAAGCACTAAAGTCATTTGACATCGATACATACCGTGCGTTGTTTTGGGGCAATTTGAAAAAAAACAACAACGTCCATACATGATGTTAATGCAACTATTCATTTCATTTCTGCTTTTAAAGAAACCTGAAGCATACACGATGATATGCAAGCAACCAAATACTATACAGTATGGTATGTGCATAAAGCTGTGTCTAGCTATTGTTCATTAGGTTTCGAAATGAGCCTTTGGTCTGTTGCCAATTAGATGTGTTCCTAAGGGGGCTCAACGGTCACTGGTAGTAAACACAGGAAAGAGATGTAAATCTACTTCATTGAAAACATATTATTTGTGGTTAAACGGGTGCGAGATGTGTATATTTTTTGTAAACGTCACTGTACAAGAGTTACCGGTAGTCAAACAGATACGATATGTCAAACTGTTTCATTATACAGATGTTATAGGCGCTTAATGCATGCAAGACGTGAAGCTGTCTAAATTTACAAATTTTATTGGCAGTCAAACACATGAGAATTGTAAACCTGCTTCAGTGTACAAAATTAGAACCCACCTCGTTATACAAAGATTATTGGCAGTCAAACAAATTCAAGACGTAAACCGTCCTATTTGTACACAAGTTATTAGTAGTCAAACATGCAAAATGTACGTGGTAACCTCATAGTACAAAGGTTCTTGGTAGTCAAAGAGATGCAAAATGTACGTGTTAACTGCATTGTACAAAGGTTATTGGTAGTCTAACAGACATACATGTAAACCTTATTGTACACCAGGAATCGATAGTCAAACAGATGCAAAATGAGATTGTGCAAAGGTTATTGGTAGTCTAACAGATATACATGTACATCTAAACCTTATTGTACACCAGGATCCGGAAGTCAAAGAGGCCGGAGATGTAAACCTGCGCCATTACACAATGGTGATCACAATAAGCTTCCTGCAAGCGATCTGGCGCCAGGCTCATTCTCCCAGACACGAGAGCCCTGCAGGCTAATAGGTACATTTGTGAGGCGGCGTGGTGAAATCAGGCGCTCGTCAAAACAACGAAATCCGAGAAACAAGATTTTTTCCTCGAGTTTGGAGATTTTTATTGAATTATTCTTTTGTTAAACTCTTTGGTGTTCATAAGAACACACACTTCCATGTGAATTTCACTGAAAGAAATTGATTAAAGACACAAAATTTGTAATTTTCAGTTTTCAGAGACTCTTTAGCTATTATAATTGTGGCCGTCATTTTCTGTCTAATATTTCATCAATGAAACGTCCGGGGTACCTCACTTCCTTCAAATGGGGATATCTTAAGTTATATTCAAGATAAATAGAAATTTATTACACTGGAAGCAAAA
>NW_004801166.1:0-1386 GCF_000002075.1 Aplysia californica | reverse complement strand
TCTCTCTCTCTCTCTCTCTCTCTCTCTTTCTCTCCCTGTGGTTGGTTGGCGGGTGCTCTGGTGTAGTTTGCTCCTTCTTTCCTATCAAACATCTGTCGTCCTTATCTCCCCTCCTTCTTTTTATGCTTTTTAACTCTCTTGTAACACCTCTGATCTTTTGGCGGTCATATGACCTTATGCAGTTGCGGGCGCCATAAAACCTCTAATAAAACAAACAATCTCTCTCCCTCTCCCTCCTCCTCCCTCCTTCCCCCGTCGTCCCTCCCTTACTCGTTCGCCCTCACCACCATTCCATCCTTTGTTATAAGATTTATAGTGGATCATTATATTTTCTCTCTATTTTTGTTTATATTGGATGTTGAAGTCGTCTGCTGAGCCTACCGAAGCGTGAGTCAAACTGGTCTTAACAGCGAGTTGGAAATGCTAACAAACACAGCTTTTATTTACTGTTCAAATACTCCATTCGCCACTTCCTTTCACTCCCTATTCCCAATAGTGAAGGCCTACTACAGGGTTCTTACACTAACGGAGGTACATAGGGGATAGAGAGAGAGAGAGGGGGGGGGGGTGAAGCATAAGTTCATCTCAAGAGGATCGTTAGACAGTTTTGAAAGTCTAAAGGGTTAATAAAAAAAACAACTAACAACCCCAAAACAAAACAAATATATAAGAAAATAAAAGCCAAAGGAAAAAAATATATTCCTCATGGAAGAAAAACAGTAGCATCCATCTCATTGTGCTTATTTGCTGTTGGATGCTTGATACAATTCGTGATCTGTTTGTGAAGTTCCAGAATCCCTATATTGTTCATCTGGTGTTATCATTACAACAGTACGCTATGAACTTGGTCATTTACAACATAACAAACTTCTATGCGTATTATAGTGGTACTGTGGGCTCAGTTGGAGTGGAGGCTTGCGATTTCGGACATCCAAAGGGGTTTCGTGGGGGATAAAGTAAGAGAATCAGTGGTGTAGTGCTATAGATCTAGGTTTACACTAAGAGATCAGGCGGTCCGTTGCCAAAGTATATATGTGTGGGTATGCACTCCCGTTCATAAATGAACAGTCACGTGAACCTGTATGCTGCGCACTATAATATAATATTATGCTGAAAGTATACCGTAGATTGCGGGGTGAGATGAAATGTTCAGTGTAAACAAGACACTGCTGTCTGAACTGTTTGAGCAAATTAACCCACTGGTAGACCCGCTAAACATGCACACATGACCCATGGGATTATGGTTTTGTCACTGACACCAGCTCCAGCTGTCTCCTTCCATTCTTTTTCCCTAAACGATGGTTAATGATAGCTTGCGATACGGGACTACTGTAGCTGGGACAATACGTGCACTTACTCGCCCTCCCAATATCCAGACGAGGGGGG
>NW_004801165.1:0-1390 GCF_000002075.1 Aplysia californica | reverse complement strand
AAATTTTCCGGGACCGGGATTCCATGCCACGCTTGGAAGCACTGAGCATTAGAGAACGTAGACAGTTTGTATACGTCCTCTAAGGTTAGAGAACGTAGACACTACCTATAATCATACAGAGTATAACAACTGTTGAAAATCTGTTTTCACCTCAATGAAACATGAAAATGATAAAGTACATAGATTATAAGTGTCAACTTTGAATAGCAATCTAACAATAAATCTTCTCAAACATCCTTGAAATGACAGCAGCCGAGGTTAAATTTGGATTTCAACCCCAGGCAGTCAGTGAGTAAAGATCCATCCATACACACAAGAAGAGGCGTTTTCACAAAGTAAAGCAAGACAAACGAGCCATACTAAAAATTTAGTTTAGTTTTAATAAAAGTTTTACGGCACTTGCAACACAATAAAGGTCATATAAGTGCCGAAGATAAGAGGTGTTACATGAGAGTAATAAACACAAAAAAGAAGGATAGGAGAAAAGGACAATAGATGTTTGATAGGAAAGAAAAAGCAAACTACACCAGCCAACCACCCACTAAACAGAAAAACGCACGACTCATTCGAGTGGTAGACAAATAACGATGATAATACACAGGTGAATGGACGCTGGACACAGCACAGCTACACAACACACAGAGCGGCACAGCACAGCTACACGACACACTGAGCGACACATCACAGCTACACGACACACTGAGCAACACAGCATAGCTACACGACACACTGAGCGACACTCAAAAACATCATGACAGACGGGACAAGTTTTAGTTGTAGTAAAATTTTACGGCACTTGCAACACAATAAGGTCAGTTTAGTTTTAGTTTTAGTAGAGGTTTTACGGCGCTCCTAACTGCATACGGTCACATGAGCGCCAGAAGCAGATAACCGAGGTGTTACAAGAGAGTAACAAACATAAAAAAGAAGAAGGGGAAATAAAGACGATAGATATTTTATAGGAAAGAAGGAGCAAACCACACCAGAGCACCCCACAACCACCCACACAATAAGGTCATACAAGTGCCAAAGATTAGAGGTGTCACAAGAGATTAATAAACATAAAAAAGAAGGAGAGATCAGGACGATAGATGTTTGATGGGAAAGAAGGAGCAAACCACATCAAGGCACTCGCCAATCACCCACCAACAACAAGTGAACACAGACGTAACAAGAGAAATGTAACCACAACCGTATAAAATACATACTCGTAACCAGCCAGAGTCGCGTTGTAGAGAGTCTCTGTCAGTTTGTGCAGCAGACAAGTAAGAACGATGTCAGCCAAAGCCACACTGCGGAGTCAGGAAATATCCACGTTTGTTTTAGTAAGTGTTTTACGGCACTTGCAACACAATAAGGTCATATAAGTTCCGAAGACTAGAGGTGTTAC
>NW_004801164.1:0-1396 GCF_000002075.1 Aplysia californica | reverse complement strand
GTGTGAGTGTGTGCGTGCGTGTGTATTATATTATAGAGTGACATAGGAAAAAGGAAGCTTAGAAGTAAAACAGACGTGATAAGGTTTATATAATAGAGAAAACAGAGCAGTTCGGGTATTCACGATCGGGCCTTGTCCAGTTGCTACAAGTAGGCTACTGACAGAAAGCATAATGGACAATTTTGCAAATCACGGACTAGGATAACATATAGTGCATATACTTTTTTGAGGGGGTTGGGGGGTGGGGTGGCGGTGAAAAAAAATATTTAGTAAGATTTTACGGCACTAGCGATCTAATAATATGTTATCTTATAAGTACCGAAGATAAGAGGCATTGTATTATTAGAGAGTAACGCCCTACAAAAAACAGAAGGAGTGATAAGGACTGTTTGTGTTAGAATAGATGCTTCGGGTGTCACAGCGTCACTCTGTCGCAATTAACGCTAGATCTACATAGTAAAGTCTAAATTTAATCATGTGACCCACATCACACAGTCATAAAACATCATCATGCAACTGTAACTAGATTGAGGGCAGGGCACATTTTGATGATTTATTCTCATTATCTATTTGCAAACTAGCACTTAACCTAACCCCTGCTCTTTCTCTTCCATTGTCCCCCCAATGCATTTGTGTGAGGAATCTGACATAATACACATCTTGAACCTGCAAAGAGCGTTCAACGTTGCACTGATTTTCATCAGCCTCAGATCATTGACAAAATCAACAACAACAACAATAACAATGGAAATGGACCTGTCACTGTCGTGCTTTGACTCGTCTGCTTTCATTTTAAAAGATAATTGTTGAATTTCGACATACTTCGCTCTGCATCAATCTACTGTTTATATTTATTCATATACACAAAGTCAACCTAAATTAAAAGCATTTACTTTGATTCAATGTCAATTTCCTCTGCAGGCTCTTGTTTCACCATGGGGGCTGCCATCTTCAAGTCTTCAAGTATCTCGCCAAGCTTGTGCCAGGATTTCATACATTGATTTATAAAGTGTATTTAATTTTTGTGTGTGTGTGTGTGAAAAGGGGAATGGGTGAAATATTGATATTAGCAATAGCTGAACTAGCAAATCCTCCGTAAAGGAAACTATTTCTACAATTTCCACAATAATATTATATCAAGGTCTAATTATAACCTCCTTGGCCATTTCACAAAGTGCATCGTTATTTTTGTGAATTTCAAACCCTATTTGGCAGTAAATTATTTACTCGTTCGCAATTTATTCGGTATTTTTTAAAGTCTATTCTTGCTTGAATAATAATTATTTTTTATCATTATAACGTGCAACGTATAATAAATCTACTTCTTACATCAACGTGTGAAAAAGTAATGTAACACCATTAATCAAATTGGCATATATGCTTTCATGAACATACT
>NW_004801163.1:0-1391 GCF_000002075.1 Aplysia californica | reverse complement strand
TCAACAATAAAGTACAAATGTAGTTGTCTGAGAAACATGTCTGACTTATTATGTGTTTTATGTATATATGCATGCATGCACATGCGAGTGAGTATGTGTGTATGTGTGTGTGTGCTTGTTTGTGCAAACGTGTGTGTGTGTGTGCAATTGTATGAGTGTGTATGTCTGTATGTGCAAAATACTATGTATGTTTGTGCATGTATTTTTGAGTCTATAAGTGTATGTATGATTGTACGTGTGTGTGTTTGTGTGTATACTGGTATGTGTGCCTGTATGGTTTTGTGTGTTTATGTGCATATTTTAGTATGTATGTATGTGTATGTTAGTACATGTATGTGTATGTATGTGATGTGTGTATGTGTGTTGGTGTACTTGTATGTCTGTGCATATGTATGTGTGTATGCGTGTCTGTGTGTAGGACGTGTGTCTGTGTGCATGTAGGTACATAAAAATGTATGCCTGTGTGTCTGTGCGCTTCAATGAGTATGTATGTCTGTGTTTGTGTTTATGTCTTTATGCGCATTTTATGTTTGTCTGGGTGAAAATTGTACGTCTGTATGTATACGTGCGTGTGTACACATTTGTTTGTTGTGAAATAGTGTATGTGCCTGACAATACTATACTAATGTATTGTGTTTGTGTATGTTTCTGACAATAACTGACCTGTTGTGTTTGTGTATGTGTCTTGAAATACTATACTAACGAGTTGTGTTCATGTATGTGTCGGAATTATTATACTAACGTGTTGTGTGTGTGTGTATGTGTCGGAATTACTATACTAACGTGTTGTGTTCATGTGTGTGTCGGAATTACTATACTAACGAGTTGTGTTCATGTAGTGTCTGACAATTCTATACTAACGTGTTGTGTTTGTGTACGTGTCGGAATTACTTTACTAACGTGTTGTGTCCATGTACGTGTCGGAATTACTATACTAACGTGTTGTGTTCATGTGTGTGTCGGAATTACTATACTAACGTGTTGTGTGTATGTGTCAGAAATACTATACTAACGTGTTATGTTTGTGTATGTGTCTGACAATAATATTCTAACGTGTTGTGTGTGTTTATGTGTCGGAACTACTATACTAACCTGTTGTGTGTGTGTATGTGTCCAAATTACTATACTAACGTGTTCTGTGTGTGTGTATGTGTCGGAAGTACTATACTAACGTGGTGTGTCCATGTGTCGGAATTACTATACTAACGTGTTGTGTCCATGTATGTGTTGGAATTACTATACTAACGTGTTGTGTTCGTTGGCATTGGGAGACTGGAGCGAGGGATTAGGTGGCAGCGGGGCCATGGGGAGGGAAGCCACTTCCTCGCTGTCGGTTCTGAATGCAGTAGGCTGGAAGGAGTAGAGCAAAACAATAGGGGTTGGGGGTGGTG
>NW_004801162.1:0-1391 GCF_000002075.1 Aplysia californica | reverse complement strand
ACATTAGGCCTATAACTAAGAATTAATTACGCAAAATTAAATGGGTCTTGAGCAATCGCTTAAACGTATCAAAATCAAAATTTATAATTTCTCTGAGATTCTGGGGCAAAGTGTTCCAGATATTAGGGCCAAAATGTGAGACATTTTTCTCACCAAAACATCGTAATTTCATTCTAGGGGCTCTGACTTTTATTGCACCTATGGATGACGGTAACTGACGAGATGTTAAAAACTCAGATGGATATGATGGGGCTCTACGTTAAGACATTTATAACAGATGGTAGAAACTTTATACTGAACCTTTTTATCAGCTGGAAGCCAATGAAGAGCCATTAACATTTTTGATGCAGGATATTTCTTCTTATGCTTCAGCAGTATATCTAATCTTGCGGTGTTATTTTGAGCCACATGCAATTTCCTGTTTCGTTCACACGAAATACCAGGTAGAACAAAATTATAGTATTCAAGTTTTGACAAGACAAGAGAGACAGAGAGCATGCTTGCAACATCGGTTGAAATAAGGTGCCTTATCTTACTCATTCTTCTGATACCAAGATTCAGACTACATCGAATGGCAAGATTTAGTTAGTTGTTCAAGAATATATCTGAATTTTAAAAAGGTACCTTGGTTCTTGACCTTGTTGGAAAAGGATATGCTAGTATGTTCAATTTCTAACCGGCTTCTGTTACAACATCACTAGGTTGTTGTTTTTTTTAACTCCCAAATAGAATAGTTTCTGGGTTTTTTCTTCATTCTCTACGCTTTCTATGAATTCGTCTTGTCGCATGTATGAAAACAGCCATATATCTAAGTGTTATCGGTGTAGAAATTTCGGCGGAGCTGATACTTTTGTATTTCAACAGTAGATGGTTGTGTATACATTGTTAAAAGCAATGGGACTAAAACTGTACCTTATGGAAAACCAAGCTTAAGAATGCCCTTTAGTGACTTGATCTGTTTTATCACAAAAGAATGGTAGCGATTTGACAAATAGTTGTCGAACAATTCGAGAGCAGAACCATGAATGTCAGTTACACGTTTTTTTTAAATCTTTGGCCAATGGTGTCGAAAACTGCCGACAGAGATTCTTCATCACGGACATCAGTTCAGAAAATCTCAGCTCTAATTGAGTTTGTTGATTGAGAGCGATTTCTTTGATTCGTCATCATGGACAGGAGTTCAGAATGCTCCACGTGAAATCGAACCCTCCCAGTGATTTGAGGTAAGGTAAACAAAACAAGCGATCTAAGAGCCCGTGGGTGCTGGCCCGTCTCCTAAAGAAAATGAGGAAAACAAGACGTCTCCCTTTGTTATTTTGCTTTCCACCCATATTCCCATTTCGTCTCCAGGCTAGTTCTTCCAAGTTATTGCACTACACACACACACACAC
>NW_004801161.1:0-1392 GCF_000002075.1 Aplysia californica | reverse complement strand
GTTCTATGAAGTAGTAGATCCATAAATCTCTAGACTTATTGAGAGTATGTTCTATGAAGTAGTAGATCCATAAATTGATCCATAAATCCCCAGACTTATTGAGAGTATGTTCTACGGAGTACTAGATCCATAAATCTCCAGACATCCAGCGGAAGAGTACATCGGTTCTCCCCTCCAGTCTC
This sequence comes from Aplysia californica, assembly GCF_000002075.1. NCBI lineage: Eukaryota > Metazoa > Mollusca > Gastropoda > Aplysiida > Aplysiidae > Aplysia > Aplysia californica. The sequence continues at coordinate 1,210 of NW_004801161.1, read as the reverse complement.
GTCTGCCGCGGTTAAAAAAGGCGGGAGGTAATGAAGATAATGACTCCCCCATGCATCTCACTCGGCTCATAACGCATGTCTTTGCCCGCGTGTCTGTGGCGGGGAGTTCTCACGGGCATTGTTCCCGCCATCCACGACTGGCAGAGCCTGACAGAAAAACAATGTGTGGGTGCAAATAGCCACATGTACACCTTCCTCCCACGACTGGCAGAGCCTGACAGAAAAACAATGTGTGGGTGATTGATGGGAGGACGCAAAGGGGCGTAACTCTGCTCTCTGCAGTTCCGAATGGCGAATAGACATTTTGAAAATATCTTTTTGTGATCCATCTGCTCTTGTCGCTCGTCATCAGAGGGGAGGGGAGGGGGAGAGAGGGAGGAGAGGGGAGGGGGAGAGAGGGAGGAAAGGGGAGGGGAGGGGGAGGAGAATTTGTTCATTTTAAGACATACAAACAAAGAGGAGACATTTGCCAAATGTGCGGCACGCATTGTCACCGTTGTATTCTACAAGACTTGTGTACTACAAGTGGGAAATTCTCATCTACAGGCCAAACAGACGATACCACGTGTCTATGTAAGAGTATAGCCCTGCAATGATAGAGAGTCGTAGATGTAGTATGATGATAATGTATCTAGATAGCAGATAACTACAGCTTTTAGAATATAATGGAAAAAACGTGCGTGAGTTTGTCATTTGAAACACTGCCGTATTGAATCGACGAAGTTAGCAACACAAGAGCTGGGAACATCACGGCGGGGTGGGTGGTGGGTGGTGAGTGGTGAGTGGTGAGTTTTGGGGGGAGGGGGTCACAATCCGTCCGACAGTTGACCCCCCGCGTCTAGGATGCAGACACTTCACTGTCGCACACAGGAGACCCAAGTTCGATTCCCGATGTGGGAACAAATTGTTATTGAGTATCTGGGTCTGTCTGCTAGGATGTTGTATCACTCTCAGCCGGGTCTGTCTGCTAGGATGTTGTATCCCTCTCAGCCCGAGTGGCTCTGACAGACAGGGTCAGGAACCCGCCTCCTCGATGATCTGAACTGTGTTGGTGGGAACGTCAAAATGGCAGCATTTAAAAAATATCTTTTTTTATATTACATGATTTGTGAAATTTGACAATATATATACATGAGATGTTTGTGAGAAGTTTGGCGAGCACAGCTGTAACTGTGACCTGGCACCGGGCAAGGCTGTCACAGAGCCGGTG
>NW_004801160.1:0-1394 GCF_000002075.1 Aplysia californica | reverse complement strand
GGAGACAGGAGCGAAAAGCTACTACGTATAGTTTTCTTTTTGCACTCCCGCGCATTTCTCTTTCTTTTAGTTTTAGTAAGAGTTCAATTTTACGGCCCTTGCCACACAATAAGGTCATATGAGCGCCAGAAGATTACAGGTGTTACAAGAGAGTAACAAACACAAAAAAGAAGGAAAAAAAGGGGTGGGGGGGGAGGTGGAGATAACGACGATAAAGGTCGCCAACCAATCATATCTTCCTTTTCTTCTCTTTCTTTTTGTTGTTTTTGTTTTTGTTGTTGTTGTTTGGGCTTTGTTTTGTGCACATACGAGCATCCGTAGGCTCATCTAGTTCCACTAAAGAAAAAAAAGAAGTATTTACACACGACCAGCAAAACACGATAACTCAACAAGAGAAGTTACCCTTGAATTTGAAAGAAAACCAACCAGAAGACAATCCGCGTGCACCGACATTAATCAATCCACACTTAATATTAAAACTCCTTTCACTTTCATAGAACCGGAAGCAGCAACAACACCACCACCACCACCATCATGTGGACGCAGCGCACCACAATCATGGGTGAAAACACCGGGTCAAAACACGCACTCCAAGACAAGAAATCACACATCTAGATCTATCTAAAAATACTTTCTTTGGAAAGAACATCAGCTGAGCTGTAACAACTGTGTAACGTTGACTAGGCCAAGAACTGGGAAATCCCGAAGGAGTTAAATATAATATCACATACTCCAAGAAGAAGAGACGAACAAGAAAAGAAATAATAATCCCACACGACCAGAGAAACACAATAACTCCGTGAGAGAGAGAAGTAACCCTAGGAACGGAAAACAGTAGCAAGAAGATTGCGCACTTCGATCCGATCGAGTAGGTGGTTCACCGAGATATCCACACGGCTTTAGATTACATGTAAGCGCCAAAACGATGTACTGTCTTAAAAAAAAGAAAACCACGTACTCTTAAGGGACGAAGTGAAGAAAACACAGCTAAAAGATCTCGAGCGGCGCATTCTTCCTATTGTAGATCATCCATCGCTCACACTATTAGCACCCCCGTGCTCACCACCGATGAACGCGACGCGCCGAGACGCGACAGCAAGGGTGGTGGTGGTGGTGGTGGGGTGGGGAATCCGCGCAGAGGTAGAGTGTAGTCCTAGCGTGAGCAAACATTTGCGCACAGTCTGAGCGTAATAGACGTAACACGGGCAAACACATCACACAGCAAGAAAGCATCGCTCGGGTCGCAACAACCGCCGCCGCAGCAGCAGCAGCAGCAAGAACGAGAAGAATCGTCACCACGACGGCTAAAACAACACCAACACCAACATCAACACCATCACCGTAATCTCATCATGTTCATCATCATCATCATCATCATCATCATCATCATCATC
>NW_004801159.1:0-1396 GCF_000002075.1 Aplysia californica | reverse complement strand
ACGACCTAAATGTGGCTTCAGAGGGAGAAAGGGTGGAGACCCCGGAAGTGTGTACATACTTATTATACTAGGTGAAGTAAGTTCTGAAAAGGGGGCCCAACTTTACTCTTTCCCGTCTATGTGGGTACAATAAACAAAACAAACAACAACATGAAATAAAGAACAAGAAAAATAAATTCATAGCCAACACAATGTCCGTGAATGTGTCAGACCCTTCACAACACACCCGCGCCGTCTGGCTGCAGGGGTCGTGTCTCGCGGTGATAATCCAGTTCAAGAACGTCCAGTAACATTATCTTAATTTATGGCATTTTTTTGCGACGCTCCTTGCCGAAATATTCCGCCTGAGAACCTCACCCGGAAATATTATGCAGCGATTTATTTCCTGACAATAAATTCTTTCATGTCTTCGATCATGTTGCGCCTAGCAGGTGCATGTTGTGGTCTTTCTCTTTTCCTTTCTCTGGGTCTTCTGTCTGCAAGCGTTGAGAAGACCTCGAATTGAAATAAAATGAGTGGAACCGGAAGGGGTGGTGGTGGAGATGGTGGTGATCTCTCTTTCTCTCTCTCCTCTCTCTCTCTCTCTATCTCTCTCTTTATATATCTCTCTCTCTTTATCTATCTCTCTCTCTGTGTCTCTCTCAGTCTCTCTGTCTCTCCCCCCCCCCCCCCCCCCACCTTTCTCTCCACCCGTTCCCCCTTCCCCCAATTTTGATGACGTAAGGAGCCTGGCGCTGACGGCTGTGGACGTGGATGGAATAACTAACTGTACATGACACAGCTCACACAGCTGATTACGTACCGTATACACCTCTCTCTGATGCGCGGGTGCACTGTGGCTTCTTTGTAGCTGTGCAGCATACTTGTACATGATGTACTTGTATACTTTTATCTATTGGACCCCCCACTCCGTCATCCGTCTTTGTTTTGTAAGAGTTTTACGGCACTTGCAACACACACATGTCATATATGTATAAATGTTGATGATCAGACAGATCGATGTGTTACAAGAGAGTAACTAACATAAAACAGTAGGAGGAGAGATAAGGACGATAGATAAATAACAGGAAATAAGTCCAGCAAACCACACCCGAGCACCCGCCAACCACCAGCAATAATGCGTCTCCAGGTTTGGTTTTATTCTGATTCTTAAGGCACTCTCGATACAAATAGGTCACGCATGTGCCGTAAATTAGATGTTGTAGAGTTATTAGAGAGTAGTATACAAGAAATGGAGTAGAAGAAATATGGACGATGGAATATCTATCTATCTTTGTTGTTGTATGATTCCTTTGATGTGTCTGAGTCATCTGTCTTTCTGTTTCTTTTATTGTTATTGTTGTTGTATGAGAGATAGATAGATAGATAGATAGATAGATAGATAGATAGATAGATA
>NW_004801158.1:0-1395 GCF_000002075.1 Aplysia californica | reverse complement strand
GCTGGGGTTGTCTTTAGGCCTTTCCCAAAGGGGGATATTAACATGTTCTTATGTACAGTAGAATTGTCAATGGGCTGATTTATCAATGTCATGTTCATACTGTGCCGGAACAATATAGGGGGAACTGCTGCTTTTTCTTTCCTCATCCTTACTATCGTCATTTTCCTCTGCTCCTTCTGTATGTTTGTCATTCTCTTGTGACCCGCTATTTCCGGGGTGCCTTGATAGTCGAAGCAGACTTTGTGCTGTTGAGGCTAGGAAGGTGAGCAGAGTAAGTCTGATTCCCTGTTTGGATTTCTCTGTTGACATCCACCCCTTGGCGCTCATATGACCTTATACAGTTGCGAGGGCCGTAAAACCTTACTAAAGATTTTTTTTTAAAGAGTGAACATCTTCATTTTGTCTCGGTAAGAGCTTATAAAGTGTCATGTTTTGTTTCGTGAACCTCTTTGTTCATCTATCCCTGCAGACAATCAGAAGACTCCGGGAAAAACAAAGCCGTGAAGAAGAGTCAAGTCTCTCCTATGGAAGGGAAGGGAACAGACGACAACAACAACAACAACAACGACATCAACAACAACGACATCAACAACAAAAATAACAACAACAACAACAACACATGTTGCCATAGCAACGTGAAGTGAGTGGGCCAAGATAGAGCAGTTTTGAGACGATGAAGGCTTATGTTCCAGTTTTACTTTTCTACCAGCAGTCAGCCACGCTACCTTTTGTGGGTTTTTTGTTAGTTTTTTACTGTAGGTGTTTTACGTCCCAACTGACACAAGTTAGCTCCTATCTAATTCTTTGTCATTCTAAGGTACAGTTTTATTATCGTTTTGAGATCAAGCAAAAAATAACTTGTCTATTTAAGAGCAGCGCTCCTGGAACCCTAGCGGAAAGGGTGTAGACGATAAGAACGTGGTTGAACAAACAGCCGGAATAAAGAACAAGGGGGAACAAATTGTATTCCCTCCCCCTGATACTGTGTTCGCCCTGGGCTCCAAAGCCTCCCCCCACTTCGCGGAGTTTGGCAAGACTGTAGACCTAGACGGTCATATAATCTATGATCGCCTAGCTGTAGACAGATCTCTGTCTTTTTTCTTTGACCTGAAAAAATGTTGCTCTCTGAGCCTTGAACATTTGAACAGCTTGCTGAAGTTATACTTTACTTTTACTACCCCCTCCCCCTATCCCATTTTAGATATTCTGTGGGTAAACACATTGTATCTCTCCCAGATACTCTGAGTTCTCCCGTGGCTCCAAAGCCTACCCCCACTATTTGAGAAAAAGCTTTGTTGGAACCCGGACAGAAAGGGTAAGGACAATAATAACGTTGTTGAAGAAACAGTTGGAACAAAGAAAAAGCATGAACACGTTGTTGTATCTCCCCCCCCC
>NW_004801157.1:0-1396 GCF_000002075.1 Aplysia californica | reverse complement strand
AAGTCAAAAGGAATTTATATGATATTCGTTTTAGATAAATCCAAAAAATAGACATGCTCTACATAGCGCATAAAAAAACAACCCATTTTCAGCGATGTCCCAATTTTATTTTTTGTAGCTTGACGCACTAGTCCGCATTAAGCATACCACTTAAAACCCCAAAGATTGCGCCATATTGAAAACTACAGTAGTCTAACAGGCCAACAGAAATTTGCTGATAGTTTTTCTCAAATTTCCTTTGCCTGCTGAGATAATGGTTAAGATAAGTAAAGAGCAGAGAGCTTTTTGTTTCCAACATTTCCTCACCATCAACTCATCTTGTAAGTTTCGCACAAGGTACGGAAAATAATTTTAAAGTGCCCTGAAGGCCTTCTTTGATGTCAAAGGTGGTAATGGTTCATCAGTTACGACCAGTACAAAATCAGAACCAAAAATTCCCAGACAAAACAACCACTTCAGGTCAAACACACACCGTTCGCACCCAGAATTCAGTAGATGAGCCCCCTGAGATGTCTGTTCGTAGACAATGTGTACAGCAATGACTTTCCTACATCTCAACAGTCCGCATTCTCAAGGCAGATCTACATTTACGACAGTACCATTTTTCCGTTCGCAAAGCTATCCGATGATAGCAAAATTGACCCCTCGATCGTCTTGAAAAGCAAGAACATTTTCTTTGTGACATTTGGTTACTTGGCAAAATGCATATTCACCTTTTGGGTTATATCAATTCCACAAATGCTGTCGTTTTGGGCAACCTCATCCCCCACCCTCTATTGTCTCTAGAAACAGCTCCGTACTGTAAGATGTACAGTGTTGAGTGGCTTTGAGTACTCATGGTTGAGTGAATCCTTGAGTTTGGCCACCGTCATTGAACATTACGAACCTGCGTTAAAATGTATGGCGTCCAGAGGATAGGCCATACAGACCATTGGTTCTCAGAATTCCAGAATTTTAAAAAAAGTTTTGCTTTTAACTCTTTAGGAGAAAATAAATATTGTTTAAAGGTTACAGGAATGGAAAGATTAGATTTAAAAAAATAAGAGGAAATGAAAAAACAAACCAATCATTTCATGACTTTCCTTACTAGATCTTTTAAATTGGCGTATTTTGCATTTAGAGGTGGTTTTTATCAAAGCCATTTCCGTTTTCGGAAATAAGTTTCTTCTTTGTGAATTTTATTTCAAACAAATTCCTTTTGAATGAATTATATCTGTTCCAAACTACAACATTCTAGTACTACTGTAGAAGTTTTTTGCAAGATATTTAGATATAAAGTTGTAAATTTTTTTGGGATCACCCTGTATTTTCCCTTGTTAAACGACAGAGGAACTCGATGAAGAAACGTACAGTATGAGTCTGTCAAACCCATACCTACAGCAAACGCAGACGGAGG
>NW_004801156.1:0-1400 GCF_000002075.1 Aplysia californica | reverse complement strand
TGGCCTTGGTGTCGAATCATCTCAAGAAAAAAATGTGAGTCATTGTGGCAAAATCAGGCTTTCGTCAAAAAATGAAAACGAAGAAACAGACATTTTTGCCATCGGTTAGACAATTTTTATCGAACTATTTTGGGGAGCTGAATCCCTTTTATGTCCTTCTGAAAGCACATTTTTGAGTGGATTTTACTAATATAATGTTGATCAAAGGCGCGCAAAAAAACATGTGTAACGACGTGGTGGAATCAGGCGCTCGTCAATTTTTGGGCATATAAAGCTATTGGTATCATAATATAAAAGATTGCTAATTTGCCTTGCTTTTGGTGGCAAAAATATTTGTGAGGCAGCGTGGTGGAATCAGGCCCTCGTAAATTTTTTGGCAATTAAAGTTGTTGGTATCCTCTTAAAGCTTGTTCACTTGTCTTTATTTGGATGCAAAAAATATACATTTATCTTGAATGCAAGTCGAGATATTTGTTACAGAAGGAGGTGTGGGTCACCTGTTTTCAGAGGTAAAATTAGGGAGAAAATGGCCGCCAAAGATTAGTTATTTCCTTAGCTTAAGAGTCCATGGTAAGTGAAGATTTACATTTTTTATGCCTTTAATCAACGCTTTTCAGAAAAGTCCACACAGAAATAAGTTCTTTAATGGGCATGAAAGGTGTTGTGCCAAAAAACAAAATTTTGTCTAAAATTCACAAAGCTGCGGAAAAAATGCAAGTTTCTTCACTTTGATTATTTTGACGAGAGCCTGATTCCACCACGCTGCCTCACATTTATCAATGTAGAATAGAAGCTTAAATAGTTGCCATTGAAGGAAGTCAGGATTGTTCTGGTTTCAGAGGTAAAATTAACGAGAAAATGGCCGCCAAAGTTGGGTAATTTATATAGCTTGAGAGTCCTTGGAAACTGAAAATTTACAAATTTGGTGCCTTTAATCAACATTTATAAGGAGGAAAAATCCATTGAGAAATGTGTTTTTATATAGATATAAAAAGTGTTCAGCTAAACACAGAAAATTAGAGAAAAAATTGCCCAACGTCCAGAAAAACACCAGTTTCTTTGATTTCATTATTTTGACGAGCGCTTGATTTCACCAAGATGCCTCATGAATTTACAGTTTTCAAGGGCACTCAAGCTGTGGAAGTCAGCAAACTACGGCGCCATTTTCTCGCTAATTTTGCCTCTGACGCCGCCTAGATCTATCCCAACCTCTTTCAATCTCACAAATTTCACGGTTTTTATTCAAGATAAATGGATATTTTTCTGATCAAAAGCAAGACAAATGAACAAGCTTAAAGATGATATCAAGAACTCCATAATGCCAACTAATAAAAACAAAAAACGGACGAGCACTTGACACTTCTGCGTCGTGACAGAATAATCGAGGACATTTTGAGACA
>NW_004801155.1:0-1402 GCF_000002075.1 Aplysia californica | reverse complement strand
CTCTCTCTCTCTCTCTCTCTCTCTCGTTCGCTCCCTCTTTTCCCCCTCAGAACATGTTCCCAGCACCCCAGAACCACTCAACTCGGTCGCCTCGGAGATTGCGATATCAGATTTTCCTATTCATCACCGGTCAGCTATTGAGTGACCACCGGACCTTTGAATGCTAAGGTGAAAACGTGAATAGGCCGGGCTGCCGTGTTTTTATTACCAGTGGGCTTATTGTCAAAGGCTCTGTCCAAACACCCTATCACAACTTTTGTGGGGCAGCTCAAGTCTCCAAGGCTCCAGGGCAAAAACTTCCTGATAAAAAACACCAACTGTTATTTCTGTTATATCTTAGAAGCTGAGTGGCTGCGTGTGAAGAGAGCTCTTTTGTGAGCGCTCACAATGGCGTTAGGTCATAAGGAGGGAGGGCTGGTCATCCTTGACCGGATGTGTTTGCCTGTGCCCCCGGCCTGGGTTGTTGTAGAAGGCGTGATGTCATTTCCCTCCTGGTCTCCGCGGGTACTGGCACGGTTCTGATTTGACACGCAGTATAGAAATGATGACGCAATCTGTGTTATTAACGATCTCTACTTCCTCTCTGGCAATTTGGGCTCTGTTGTGGCAAGGAGGGGGAAGGGCTATTGGACACGGTCATAAATGCTGGTGGACAGTCTAATTAAAAACGTCGCTACGTGAAATGTGGGAGGGGCGGGGTGGGTATGGTTAGGGGGGGGGGGGATTGCAATAGAGGATTTGGGGGAGAAAGAAAAGGGGGTGGGGAGGAGGGTGAATCATAATTCAAGGAGGCTTCCCAGATCTGACGCTTTCAAATCGTAACGTTGTCGTTTGCAACTTTCTGATGGAGTGGGTGGTTACCAGGCGCTCTGGTGTGAGTTTTCCTTCTGTTCTATTTAACATCTATAGTTTTTATCTCTCCTCCTTCATTTCTATGAGCGTTTCTCTTTAGAAATTTGTGACTTATTTGTGTTGTAAGCGCCGTAAGCTCCTATTAAAATCAATCAAAAATTTTCTGCTGGATAATGCCATCTGCTATAAACTATATGGATGTCAGTGCGGATGTTTCAAGGTTCTGAGGGTGTAGTTGTGTCAAATGAGGCAGGAGAGAGAGGGGGAGAAAAGAGAGAGAGAGAGAGAGAGAGAGAGAGAGAGAGAGAGAGAGAGAGAGAGAGAGGAAGAGAGAAGGAGAGAGAGAAAGTCAGTGTCAGATCCGAAACGGTAGACCTACTTTCTAAAACGCACACATTCCGAAAAGGTTAAGAGGGCTATTGAGTGGCACGGACTGAGGGGTTAGGGGAGAAGCTGGAATAATTTCATATCATTACACTCTCACTGGCTCAGCTCCAAAGTTAAAGATGTAAAAATACATAGTGTTTCCTTGCACTTCCGCCAACCAACA
>NW_004801154.1:0-1401 GCF_000002075.1 Aplysia californica | reverse complement strand
TAAAGTGAACAGTGTTCAATCCACAAAGTATGTATAGTAATAATTGGGAGAGGAATGGTATAGAAAGGATTGACGCACTACTTGTCAATAACACAAATTGATTCGTAAAAGCAAGAAATCTAATTTAATATCTAGCTCCAACAGGGCGGAGGCAAAATTAAATTGGAGGAGAGATTTAAAAACTCCTAAAGCAAACGTGTCCAATTACGCCTCGTTGAGGATTTCAAACCGTCCTCATTTGTACCGTTGTTGAGCATGGTACTTACTGAAGTATCTGCACGGCTGTAAAGTTGGTCAAAACTGCGACGGTGGACAACGCAACTTTATTACAAAAGTACTAGCTCACTTCTCAGCGGCTTGTGTGACTGCTGAAATAAATTCACTAGATCTAGATCATAAATTTTGTTCACCTCCGTCTGCCCGCAGTTAAGACAAGATAAAATGAAATCTCTCTGTTAAATCTTCTCAGATCTTTGCACAAGGGTCTAAAAGTTGGATGACCAAAATAATCTAAAAGCCCATTCGTAAAGGCCAGTGCAAACTAAGGTTCCAACACGTTTTCTTCAGTGTAAACCAAAAGCGGGTACGGTTAAAAAAAATGTATACGGGATTTACAGAATATACCTAAAACTTTAAAAAAGTGACGTATTTTCCTCAAAATCAAACTCAAAGAAACATGATTCAAGAAACGCGGTGAGAACCTTTCGAGACTCCCGTCAAGTAAGTGGGGACGTAAAGTCAGTCGGGGTGTGAAATCTACCCAAGGTTACACTGAAATGTGGGGGCAGCATGGTGTCCCTGTCTCAAATTGAGCAATTTGTGGCCAAGGCTACTGTACGTCATCTATTTTAATGATCCTGTGTATGTCCCCAAAGAGCGGTTTTAAATATAGGGCCCAAAGAGAAAACTTTTGTATAACAGGATCAAGATTTTTTGAAAAAAATATTTTTGTTTGGCCACTGGCCTGCAAAAGTGTCATGGAGAGTTTCGTGGGCATAAGTGTGGAATTTATGAAAAATGCGTTGGCATATTTTTTTTTAACGAGAGCGCACAAAAGTGAACGAATTACACTTTTAATTCTAGTCCAGGTTTCCAATAAATGGAATTTAAAAACAATTTCGACAGTGAAAGTAAGGTTTTCTTGCTTCGCGCGGAATTAAAATGGTAAATAACATTATTCGTTTGGACATCTAACAGTGCTTATAATAATATACTTATATTATTGCCTTTTTAACTCGTGTTTGTGTCAGGTGTTTGCGCAATTCGGACATGTTTCTGTCTTCAGTAGAAAGGACTGATGCTTTATTACCAATTTGCGTCCGAGTAATTCGAGTGAAAGTAAATTTTGACCCCCCCCCCCTCCCTCCAGTAATGGGTACCTGACTTCGAGTTGGGGAAGTA
>NW_004801153.1:0-1402 GCF_000002075.1 Aplysia californica | reverse complement strand
CGTCTACAGCGCTGGAAGACAGTATAGAGGTACAGAGAACTGCCTGCAGGAGTGACAGATCATACAGGCCCGGAGGACTGTCTATCCCGACTGTGTCTTGAAAGACGGGAAGTGATGAATAATGATCAGCCTTAGTAGGTATTTGTTTTTAAAAGAGGTTTTGGAACACTATTGGCTGATACATTAATCTCCTATTAAGACAGTATTTAATGAGTACTGCAAATATTCCTAAGAGTTGAACATTAATTTCTGATAAGGAATTGTTAAGTCAAATAAAAACTGTTTTATATTGGTAGCTTTAGAATCTTTGCTAATATTATTCAATGTAACTAGAACATTTTTAACTTTTGCCCTGGTGGCTCTTGTTTAAATCATAAATGTGATTTTTGCATTTCTACTTTTCTGTCGGAAATGGGGATACTTTTATCCTTTGAAACTAAGTGAAACGAAATAGATGTTACAGAATTTCCTTTATCGACACCAGTATATAGAATGCTTTTTATCTATGATATTAAATAAAACACGAGATGTAAGATTTTCTTTGACACATTGACCGTACCGTAAAAAACACCTACTCAATAATTCAACTAATTTTTGACACATCGTACTCAATCAATCAATCAATCTTTGACATATTGTCTTTATCACTAGGACTGCCTACAAAACCGGTTGATCGCCTACAGCCCCCGAAGATTGTCCATGTCAACAGAATCTAGAATCAAGCTGTTGTAGGATGATCTGCCTTTGAAGGTATTTGTCTTTGAAAGATGTCTTGGTCTATTTAGACGTTTAAAAACAATCAGAATACCTAATGCTAAGTCAACTTGAAAGGTTCATTTTTACCTTGAGGTTTCTCTCAAAACTGCCCCTGGACCTGTCTTATGGTTCCTGAAAATAGACCTACGAATGTTGCTCGTAATTGACGTAATTCAAACAATAACAATTCAAGATGTTTTCTTCAGCGTCATTAATTTGAAAGTTGTACTTATTTTTCACCTTGTAATGTCTTGTCTTTCTTTTCACACCAGCATAGAAATTCTGGTAGCTCAATTTTTAAATGATTTAAAGGTGGACACAATGTAGGGTTTATACCTTTCCTTGAAGAGCAAAACTTCCTTTCTGTGTCACATGTTACAATTTTTACTACTTAGCTTATGTAAATTGAATGTGTTGCATTTAAATACTCAGGTATCAAATAATTTAGATGCTCCATGCCAACATGAATGTAGTTAAACTCAAAATTTAATAATTCAAAGTGAAATTAGTAGGTATTTGTTTTTAAAAGATGTTTCGGAACACTATTGGCTGATACATTAATCTCCAGTTAGGACATTGTTTAATGGGTTTTACAAATATTGGTAAGAGTTGAACATTAATTTCTTATTATAAATCTAATTCAAAT
>NW_004801152.1:0-1406 GCF_000002075.1 Aplysia californica | reverse complement strand
CTGTTGGTAGGAAATTTTGAATTTTGCCCGGGTGGCGGCCGAAGCCTACTCTTATCGATTTTAGACCACCAAGGGATCTTTAACGTGCGCAACTTGCACATGGGCCCTCCGAGATTGGGCCGTGTTAAATCTTAGTAATATTATTTTTACTCCGTTCGAAACCAAAAGCAGTAGTCTGGCCATATTGAACAGTGCTTTATGTGGGGCAAGTTGGACGTCATAAGGGAATTTTTAAACCTCTCGGCGCTGACAGAGTCAGTCTCCGAAATCGGTGTTCTCTATGTTTTCGCCCTACTGCGAGAACTGCTCATAGCAACTCGGCTCAGCTACTGCGGGACTACTGCTTTTGGTGCGGGCAAACCCTAATACATGTACGTTTGATAGGAGAAAGAAGGAGCAAACCACACCAGACCACCTGCCAACCACCCGCACTGAACCGTTGGTCCTTTTTCTTGTGCAAAAAGGGTTGGTTTTGTTTGTGTTTGTTTGTTTGTTTGTTTGTTTGTTGTTGTTGTTTTTACATGTCTGAGAAGCGTGATATTAGTGTTTTCTGAGCTTGGATCGTGGGAGGATGGCGGATGCTCTGGTGTCGTTTGCTTCTTCTTTTCTATCAAACATACATGTATCGTCTTTATCTCCCCTACTTCTTTTTTGTGTTTGTTACTCTCTTGTAACACGTCTAATCTTCGACAGTTGTATGACCTTATTGTGTTGCAAGAGCCGTTAAAAACTTACTAAAACTAAAATGAGCTTGGATCTTCACGATCCTCTGAAGAAAGAATTGTAAATTGAGTTTCACCATATGATGATGATAATAATAATTGTATATTTAATTTATGTTATAGCGCATATCCACGCTCTACAGTCCGCTCTACGCACTTTATAAGTGAATGTACATTTTGTCAGATTTACTTTTCATTTTATATTGAATTTTGATGAGAGCAATATATAATTTAAGTTATTTGATATATACCTGCATGTGTTTTTACGGTCCTGTACAGCCAAGAAAAATTTCCCTCGGGGATAATAAAGTATTATCTTATCTTAAATTGTCTTATCTTACCTTATCTTATCTTATATAAGTGTTATTACCTCAGCAGATCTTAGAACACTCAGAAACGTTCTCGGCTTCCCGGGAAGCATACAGTACAAGCAGCCCTTTAAGCGCTCAAACACTCACAAACTGACAGGATCTTTCGCTGTCTATGGTCGGGTACTCATTTCCACCTGGGTGAAGTGGGGAAAGTTCGTGTAAAGTGCCTTTCACAAGGACACAACGTTAGGCCCCTGACGGGATTCGAACCCACGACCTTAGGGTTGCAAGCAAGTCCCAGAGCCTAACCACTAGGCCGTTGACACCACCATCGTCTTATACAGGGTGCCCAGGATGATCGCCCGACTCGTCG
>NW_004801150.1:0-1407 GCF_000002075.1 Aplysia californica | reverse complement strand
ATCTGTGTCCTGTTTTTTGTTATAATAAAAATGTAACACATCATACCTCAATATGTGCTTTATTTCTCAATGTAATCACCATCCCGCTGGACGTATTTTTCCCCTCGCTGGATCAGGGAGAAGATGCGCACCCTGAAGAATTTTACTTCAAGAGATTTCAACCAATCTTTCACGGCTTCCACAAGGTCTTCGTCGTCGGTGAATCGCTGTCCAGAAATATGGCGTTTCATTGGTCCGAAAGGTGATAATCTGACAGGGCCAAGTCAGGACTATGAGGGGAGTGGCAGAACTTATCAGCTGAATCTTTGGATCCAGTCTTTCGTAGCGTTTGTGTTGTGTGGCATTGCGTTGTCATGCTGCAAAATGTTTTTCGGCGCACAACCTCTCTCAACTTATCAAGAGTCTGGCAGTATCTGTTAGCATTAACAGTTTGTCCTGGTTCCAGAATGTCGAAAAGCAGAACACCCTTAGCACCCCAGAAAATCGTGGCTATGAGTTTCTTAACCGATGGCTGAACTTTAAACTTTTTTGCGGGAGGTGAAGAAGTGTGCTTCCAAACCATTGAATCCCTCTTCGTCTCAGGGGTCATGTGGTGTATCCAAGTCTCATCACCTGTAATAATGCTTCTCAGAAATGCGTCATCGTATTGTTGGAGGTCTCTAGATGCGTTCATGACTCCCGTGGCAGCTTGGCGACAACAATTCAACAAACAAAGTCTGAGACACTTCAACACGTTGCGTCTTGTGGTCAGCTGTCAGCTCTGTTGGGAACCATCGAGCAGACATCTTTCGATAGTGCAGCTCTTCAAACACTATCATATGTACAGTTGACTTTGAAATGTTTAGCGACTCAGAAATTTCGCGAATTTTTAGGCGCCTGTCTGTTTGAATGAGTTTGTTAACGCGACTCTTGTTGATGTTGTCCTCAGTCTTGGCAGAAAAACAAGGTCCTGGATGAATTTGTCATTGACATCCGTATGCCCGGTTTTGAATTTACTGCACCACTCATATATACCTGTGACTTTGCCATTACTTTCTCCCCGTAAACTGACTTTATTCCAGTGTGTATTTCTATACGTTTGAGACCTTTTGCGGTCAGAAACTGAATGACAGACCTCACTTCTACCCTTGACCAATTTTCCAAGGGGGTAGCCATCTTTGGAGAACTGCTGCGTTCGTTTGGTTTGTGCAATGCTCATGGTGCTCAATTGGGAAATTCCTAAATGATTGTTTTACAAATTACAGCCAAATTCCGGTTTTCCGTGGGACAGCCCTCGTATCTATGAATTCGAGCTTATTCAGTCCCACAACATGTAGAGCACAAAAATCTCCCTTTCTCCCACCCACAACTGCAAGCTCGCAGTCATCACATGCAGAAAACCTGAAGCCCATCCCATCACGGTTTGGA
>NW_004801149.1:0-1409 GCF_000002075.1 Aplysia californica | reverse complement strand
AATCTTGATACAGGCGAGGTTTTTGATGTAAAAAAGAACTAACAGGGAAATAAACCTTTTTCTCCCTTTTAGTTTAATCGGTAAGTATTTTGTTTAAGGCTCTGCCTTAAAAATCCAAAGTTTTTTAGCTCAAAAATGGTTAGCCTTTCTTTTTCCACTCTCTAATCTCCTTGATGATTTTAATAGCTGTCAAGATAATCAAAAGTGTTGTTAGAATCACACCTGCCCAACCTTCTAAAAATTCCATAGACAATATCCCTGCAATGATTAAAGTTGGTGTTTGTTCCATATCATAAATTTTGAAGGAAATCGGGACGAAAATCGCCCCGATCATTTCCGAGCATCAAAAGTTGCTCTTCAGCATTGCTTTGACTTTCCAAAAGTAAGCCAAATTTTTTAAATAGACAAATGTTTTTTATATTTGATTTTTATAAAATGTAGCTCATTACGGTTTACCCTGTAAACCAATGAGCTCTGCGAGGCTAAAAAATAAATATGCAATGGGGAAAGCTGTGCTTCATATTTCAAAAAATAAGTCCATACATAGGAATTTATCTAATCACATTTTGAGGGAAAAGACCCCAAAAAATGCAAATGAAAAAATGGCAAACCAAAATGTTGATTTAATCAAATCTGATTTACCTCTGCAGAGTAGGGTGGATAATTTGATTAAGGATAAATACAAAGGCAAAAAAGCCATAAGAAAAGATGCTGTAAAGTCTTTTTCTATCATTCTGTCTGGCACACACGAAACTATGGTTGAAGTCAAAGAAAATGGAGAAATCAATACTTGGGTAGTTGATAACTACGAATGGCTAGAAAAAGAATTCGGTAAGGGCAATGTTGTAAGCTGTACGTTACATATGGACGAAAAAACCCCCCACATACACGCTACTGTAGTGCCTATAACCGAAGATGGAAGATTATCAGCCACAGAATTTACAGGAAGCAAAGAAAAACTTACCAAATTGCAGGATAGATACGCTGAAGATATTGGCAAGAAATATGGCTTAGAAAGGGGTGTTAAGAAAGAAAATAGAAGACACATTACAACGGCTCAATATTACAAATTTGTCAATCAAAACGAACTAACAGCCGAAAAGATTATAAAAAACAAATCCTCGAAGCAGATAATCGGCAAACTAATTGAAATAGCCGACCAAAATCAAATAAACCAAAATTCTAATTTTATACACAAAAATTATCATGAAACTGAACAACGACTTTCTGAACGAAATCAATCAAGAGAACCAAAGCAAAAGCAACCTGAACGAGAAGATAGAGGAATTAACCGAGAAGATAGATGGATTTACCCAAAAAATAAAGGAATTGAACGCTGATAATGCTAATCTAAAAGCGTTTTTAAGCGATTTTAAGCCGAAATACAAAGTGTCGCATAGTTTTGACAG
>NW_004801148.1:0-1408 GCF_000002075.1 Aplysia californica | reverse complement strand
ATCAAAATCTTCGCCTGCTCCAACCCACATTCGTAAGCATTGTGGACAAATTCAAATGTCCATCTGCCAGAGCGATCGGTCTCAACCTTCACTTGATGGTTAGAAAAACCTGCAACATCAGCAGGATAGGGGCAAGGCGGAGGCACTCATGAAGGAGGGACCCTGGAGAGCGAGGTCTCGTGAAAAAAAATAAAATTATTAGCCACACTATCTACGTGTAAAACCTTATTTTCAATTCTTTTCAGAATGACCCAAGCTATGAACTTATTAGAAATATAACAACTGATTATTTTGACAGTCCTTGATAGAATTAATTTTTGTCGTGTAGACGAAGGGCAATCATATTCCATTTTTATTAAAATAAGTTGTAATAGAAAATGTAGATGTTTTACACGATTAACCATCTGGTGCTCAAGCATAGATTCCAAGGATTGAAAAATGTCATATTTTCAAAAAGAATGTCACATGATGAAAACAGAACGGGTGTGGTGAAATTTTAAAGAGAAAACTTTAAATAACGAATTTACGTGATATGACAGACATGTCATATTGAGCATTTAGGGCATCATGGACACATCTGTCATGCTGTGAGTTGTCACTGTGTCATTGAGTCCTTCAGAAACGTCTTTGGGTATGATACATTTCAAAACAATACAAAAGATACCCCAGGCTAGGAGGCAGGCTGCGTCGATATGCATGTCATGGTCAACCTGGGCGGAGAGAACGATACATTGTTTAGTTTTTTTGTTAAGAATTTTATGACACTTGCAACACAATAAGGTCATACAAGTGCCGAAGATTCGAGGTGTTACAAGACAGTAACAAACACAAAAAAGACGGAGGGGAGATAAAGACTGAAGACGATAGATGTTTGATAGGAAAGAAGAAGCAAACCACACCAGAGCACCCGCCAACCACCCACACGATACATTGTCCCAGCGGAAACGCTGAGATACTCGATAAAAATTCTCCTTACACAAGAATCTTCTACGTGCGACAGTGAAGCGCCTGAACACTACAGCACAGACTTTGGTTTCCGCCTTTTTATCTCGGCATAACAGTTCTAAGTAGAGAGAACATTGGGGAAAGGTTAAAGGGGAGGGGGGCGGGGTGTGTGCATTACTTTATTAATTAAACTTGATAGCCCAAACACGAGAGAGGGTATGTGTATGTGTGTGGAGGGTGGTGTTTTGTGCTTTATTTAATGAAGAAGTTTTGATGGGAAAGAAGCTAAAAGATGATGTTGTGGATAACTGAACTACCTCTACCATCATTATCATTACCACTATCATCACCAATATTATAATCATAATTACTGTAGTATGCGTATGCCTGCGTGCAAACACGCAACTATGCGCGCGCGCGTGTGTGTGTGTGCGTGTGTGTGTGTATTTGTGTGTCTCTCTCT
>NW_004801147.1:0-1414 GCF_000002075.1 Aplysia californica | reverse complement strand
CCCTGACGGGATTCGAACCCACGACCTTACGGTTACGAGTCCGAGAGCCTAACCACTAGGCCATCGACGCCACAATCGAAGGGATAGTTTTTGCCCCTTATTAAGATTGTTTAAAAGACAAGGAGAGTTTTCTCTATAACCAAACAAACATACGCACACCGAATAAACCAAACTGTTCCTATAGCTAGGGCAATGCCCACTTCTGGAGACCCCCGAAATCTGGGTCAGCCCGCTCTTGCGTTTAAAAGTTACCTCAGAATTACAACGTTCTATCTGACATTTTTGGGCCGTTTGGAGTTACCACTAAGCTGAGAACAACTTTACAACAAATACATTTTTTTTTAAAGAAGAAAAAGTGGCTTTTGCGTCGTTTTGAGTTTCTAAGTTGAGAATGTCACTCTCTTGTGACCCGCTGTTTCCAGGGTGCCCTGATAGTCGAAGCAGACTTTGTGCTGTTGAAGCTAGAAAGGTGAGCAGAGTAAGCCTGATTCCCTGTAAGGACTTCTCTGTTGACATCCACCCCTTGGCACTCATATGACCTTATGCAGTTGTGAGCGCCGTAAAACCTCTACTAAAATATAAATAACGAATAACACAAAGAAATGGGTGGTTGGCGGGTGCTCTGGTGTTGTTTGCTCTTTCTTTCCTGTCTAACATCTATCGTCCTTATCTCTCCTTTCTTTTTTTTAATGTTTGTTACTCTCTTGTAACACCTCTAATCTTCTGGCGCTGATATGACCTTATGCAGTTGCGAGCGCCGTAAAACCTCTACTAAAACTGACATTTTTGGGTCGTTTTAAATTAATAAGTTGGGAACAACTTTACAACGAATTACACTCACAAAAAAGTAAACACCCCTCCCCTCTCCCATATCACTCCCTCAACATGCCCCTCCCTCCCATCCCACCCCTCCGTCCCTCTCCCTCTCCTTCCTCCCATCTCTCCCTCCATCACCCCACTCTTCTCTCTCCTTTTCCCCGTCCTTCCTTCCTACCTCCGTCCATCTCCCTCCTCTTCCGCTCTTCCACTTGTCCTCCCACCTCCATTCCCCTCTCCCATATCACTAATCCCTCTCCCCCTCCCCCTCCTCCTCCCTCCTCCCTCCTCCTCCCTCCCTTAATGAGGAAGAGATGAACGACCCACAGTTCCGGACACACGCCGTATGGTCACCCAATCCCAGCAGCTGTCGCAGAGCTCATGAATAAACCACGCGAAAACACATCGCTACCCTTGAATAGGTCGCTTTTAAGCACAAAGGGGCTATCCCGAAAAATGCTGTTTTTGAGAAAATAATAATAATAAATAGCTTGTATAGCGCATATCCCCGCTCTACAGCAAGCTCTATGCGCTTTACATTATAATATATTACTATTACCCCAGCAGACCATAGAACACTCCGAAACATTCTCAGCTT
>NW_004801146.1:0-1416 GCF_000002075.1 Aplysia californica | reverse complement strand
GACAGTCTGTTTTTTAGACCGCAACTTACATAATCCTTAGAACATTCTGGTCCAGACAAGACTGAGTCACTGGCTTTTTGAAATCGTTGTTGGGGCACAGCCGGAACTCCATATAGCCCTGATGGTTGGCCGTGATTTCAGCCATAGCACTGATGTATTTCTCCCTGGGTGTCTCGTAACAGTCAGCCAAGATTTCTTTTGCGTATCTAGGAAAGATTTTGTGAGCGTGTGTGTGTGTGTTAATATTTCAACATCTCTGTGGGAATGAGTGGGTTCTAAAAGTCGTTTGTTGTGGAAATACTTTACTTTACTTTTCCGATCCAGCGGCCATTTGGGTTCTAGCCCTTCGGTCTGTCGATATGGCAAAGAATTGACAGGTTTTAATCAGTTGTGCTTTGTCGCTGTATAGGGTATTTCCGATGTCTGGGGAGGCAGGTAGGTAGTTGCTACGCAGGTCGCAAAGTGCTGGGCAGTTAAAGAGGTGGTGTGGTACTGTTTCTTCCTGGCAGTCGCACAACGGGCAGTCGGGTGGGGTATCCTTGCGGATCCTATTAAGGTAGGAATTTAATGGTATGCGTTGTGTTGGCAGGTTGTTATGGAAATAAAGTCCGTGTCTTCAAGACATTTATCCTGCTTTCTTCTTTTTTTTCGTTCTTTTTTCTTGGCTGTTTGTTTACTGTTGTTGTTGTTTTTATTTGTTGTTCTTTTGGTGTTGTTTTTGGAAAGGGTGTTTTTGTTGTTTTTTGTTTGTTTGTTTGCTTTGTTTGGTTGAAAACACAGAACTAGAAGAACATTCTAGTAAAGAAATGCGTACGGTCCCAAAACTACTAATATTTTATTTAGAGGGAAAGCATGACGGAGAAACAGTAAAAGCAGTAGAATTGTAAGAATGCAGGAACTTCTAGTGACACCTTTCAACCACTCACAGCTATTGATTTTAGCTTAAATTTTTTAGCAGTTGCAACACAAATAGATCGTATAGATACCCAATGTTACTAATGACCAGCACATGTGGTGTTATGGTTTGGCGCTTTTGCTGTCACACGCAAGAGACTAGAGTTCGATTTCCGAGCTTGTCTATCAAGTATCTCTGTTTTTCTGAATTGTATCCCTCTCAGCCCGGTTAGACCTTGATAGGCAGGGTGGGAAGCTCACCTCCTAAATCATCTAAAATGTGCGGAGTAAAAACAACTAACATTTAAAAAAAAGATAAGATTAGAGGTGTTTTTTTAGAGTATTACACAATTGAAAGATGGAGGAGAGATAAGGAAGATAATTTTTTGACAAGACATAACAAGCAAACCACACCAGCACACCCACGAACAGACGTGATTAAATGAAGAGAGATGGACAGACAGAACTGCACTTTGAAACATACAGTGATAGAAGAATCAAGAGAACTACATAAACAGAAAA
>NW_004801145.1:0-1416 GCF_000002075.1 Aplysia californica | reverse complement strand
AGGAGAAGAAGAAGAAGAAGAAGAAGAAGAAGAAGAAGAAGAAGAAGAAGAAGAAGAAGAAGAAGAAGAAGAAGAAGAAGAAGAAGAAGAAATAAAAAGAAACAACAACAACAAGTCTCAATGACGCCATCTGCTTTGTTAAAAGAGAGGACCTTAAAGACATTAAGTTTTCAGTACATTGCTCGTCTTGCTCTGTTTTATTTTTTAAAAGTATTTTTTATTGTAAAAAATATGACATCCGGATAGAAAAGATAACAAAAATAACTTCAGGCCTATTTCTTTTTCGGTGATTTATGAGGTTTCCAGACGGTTATTTAAATTACGATTGCACTTTAAACAGGAAGTACACTTGGACAAATAATTCCGAAATAGGATCCAAGTCTCCAGTATGTTGACAACGAGACCTTCCAGTGTTTGCCTAGATCGAGAGAGCTCGTTGATCGTGCAGACAGCATGGCTTTGTTTCCGATAATGCAGATTCCCTTTTCCTTTAGAACTATGCAAACACACTTTCCAACCCTTACACGTACTTCTAAATAAAAATCACACAAAACAAAACGAAACGAAACTGAACGGAATAAAGCAGAACAAAACGTTTAAATAAAGAGAATTTGAATGCTTAAAAGCGCTCACGCTTCTATGACGTGTTTCCTATATCAACGTCGTTGCAACAAAACGCAGTGGGTTCTTGGCGGGTGCTCTGGTGTGGTTTGCTCTTTCTTTCCTACAACAAATCTATCTTCTCTATCTCCCCTCCTTCTTTTCTGTGTTTGTTACCCTCTTGCAACACTTCTAATCTTCGGCACATATATGACCTTATTGTGTTGTAAGTGCAGTAAAACTCTTACTAAAACTAAAACTAAAACAACAAAACGCTGCTTTCCGTTAAGATGTTGCAAGGAAAAATTGATTATTATAAACCATTAGTTTTTATTAAAATTGTAACAATTTATTTTGAATATAGGATCGCCAGTGACACGCCATGTTGTCTTTCTCTTCGTATTCATGTCTCTATCTCACTGCTCAAATGCTCACATATATTTGCATATTGCTACTTTTCTTTGAGAATCACTAGATCTAAATCAGAATTACAAAGCTCTATCTGCTCAGTGCCTAGATTTGAGGAATTTGGCGTCAAAGATTTCTAGTTTCACATAATGTGAAGTTTTATTCGAATGCAGTTCTTTGAATATCTTGATAACAACTCCGAATAATCTTACGGTTTGTATAGAGCAGATAGACCATGTGGTTTCTGACCTCATCGCATTAGTAATTCAAAACGGCCAAAAATGTCAGGTAGAATCTCTGTAATTCTGAGGTGGCGAAATATTGACAATAACGTCCAATACTTCATGACAAGGGATTTTCAGAGACTGCAAAGACCAACAGCAAGACAGACAAAAAGTACACTTGGTA
>NW_004801144.1:0-1417 GCF_000002075.1 Aplysia californica | reverse complement strand
GCAAAGGGGTGAGAGGACGAGAATCCGTAGAGCTGTCTTTTTGTATTGTTAAAAGTGAAGGAAGAAATACGTGTAATGGTGAGAGACGGAGAATGTGGCATGTTGATAGGAATAATTGTGCCTTCTATGTTTCTTCTGTATCTTATATAGTACACAGTAACTATTTTCCCTCATGGCAAGTTCAATAAATGATATCATATTTCCTTATCTTCGCTTACCTCTGTATATTTTACCTTATTCTCTTGTATCTTTGCTTATAATATTATTATCTCATCTTCAATTACCTGCATGACCAGTTTCTCCAGGTCAAGTGGGCACTTGGAGGAGTTGACCGCTCGTCCATCGTCGTCAATACAAGAGACATTTCTATCTTGCACTCCGCTTCCACACACACCCTTCTGTTAAGGGACACGAAATTTGAATAAAAATTGTTACCACATAAAAATAAGTGTTTCTAAAGCTGGGTACATGTATTTGTTTTCGTTTTACTTCAATTTCAACTTTGACAACTTGTCTAAGATATACGCATCCGAATCTAACGTTAATCGCTTCAAAAACAGAAACAAGTTCATCTCACTGGAGTCACTCCCCACAGACACACATCTGAAAGGTAAATAGTTTGGGTTTTGTTATAGTTTGGAGCCCAAAAAGACATATGTTTATGAAAGTTTCTTACGCATGTTTTTTATCGGGGGGGGCATTGTTCATGCATTCATTCATTCTTTCATTCATTCATTCATTCATTCATTCCTTCATTCATTCATTCATTCAATCGTTCATTCATTCGTTCGTTCGTTTGTTCGTTCGTTAGCTCGTTCGCTCGCTCGTTCATTCATTCATTCATTCATTCATTCATTCTTGTTAGAGGCAGCCCCAGTCCATCGACATATCGGGATAAGAAAGAGCTTCAAAAACAGAAACAAGTTGGTAAAACGCCCTTGAAACTCTTCAAACAACCAGAAGTTCTAAATCACCGTATATGGAGGCTTCAGGTGGCCGGCCACTTAAATAACCAACCATAGCTATGATAAAGGCACTAAAACCCGATGTCGTAAATAAGAAATCACAAACTGAAACACTTTTTGTCCCAGATCTGTGATGTTCCATCTCGCACATCATCAAACGCATCCGTAAATTATAAAGAGAGATAATAGTAACCTTTAAAAACTAAACCATACTCAACATCATAACACTTTTCGCATACAAGTAACATTTAGTCATATGTCTGTTTATAATTTTAAGTCCAAAAGCCCCCTCTGCTTTTTAAAACAGGTTTTATGATTTAAGATAAACAGCGTATAGTTTGTTTTTTTCCACTTCACTCAAAGTAACTTTTTACTTAACAACAAATTTGCCAAGCCCCCCCGGGGTAGTGCCACTGGCTGTAGTGTCTTTAGGCCATTCCAAAAGGGGGGGG
>NW_004801143.1:0-1417 GCF_000002075.1 Aplysia californica | reverse complement strand
GTGTGTGTGTGTGTGTGTGTGTGTGTGTGTGTGTGTGTGTGTGTGTGTGTGTGTGTGTGTGTGTCTGAGTGTTTTCTATTCTTTCTTCTTTTGGCTCCACACCTCCCACTCTTACTCTTACGTTCATCTAGAAACACTTTTCTGTGAACATTTTTAACATGTAAAACCGGATGTCAAATGCACACAAAGAGTCAATTCTAAATGTGCAGTTTCCAAGTACTCCCAATCTTAGGAAGTCACCAAACTTTGGAGGACATTTTTCTCCGTTCATGATGAGCTTTTAAAATAATAAAAAGCAAGACATTTAGTTTTAGTAGGAGTTTACGGCACTTGCAACACAATAAGGTCTTATAAGTGCCGAAGATTAGAGGTGTTACAAGAGAGTAACAAACACAAAAAAAGAAGGAGGGGAGATAAGGACGATAGATGTTTGATTGGAAAGAAGGAGGGGAGATAAGGACGATAGATGTTTGATTGGAAAGAAGGAGGGGAGATAAGGACGATAGATGTTTGATAGGAAAGAGGGAGGGGAGATAAGGACGATAGATGTTTGATTGGAAAGAAGGAACAAACCGCACCAGGGCACCCGCCAACAATCCACCCACGAGATGTGAGATGACAACTAAGTTAAAGTTTTCATCTTTCCACCACGCGCCATCTTGTCTCCCACACAACACAAACAATAAAATCATATAACAACAAACACAACACTATCATAAATTGACACGTACAATTATCATAACATAATCACCCAGCAGTGTGAAGATTACCATGCTATGATCGGTGAGCAGTGTCAAGTCACGACAATCTACAGGATGAGGAGGCACGATTTATCGACGTGAGCCTAGCCGAGGTGTTGAGAATCAGAGGGATACAGTTTAGAATCAGAGGGATACAGTTTAGAATCAGAGGGATACAGTTTAGAATCAGAGGGGTACAGTTTAGAATCAGAGGGGTACAGTTTAGAACCAGAGGGGTACAGTTTAGAATCAGAGGGATACAGTTTAGAATCAGAGGGACTCAGGGGGAAACAGTTTAGAATCAGACGGATACAGACCGACATACTGGATAAAACTTCTTGCAAGTCGGGAATCGAACTCGGGATTCCCGTGTGGACAGCGAAGAACTTCACCACTACACCACACACACTGGTAGTACGTCGTGTGCGAAATACGTTTTTAATGGGGGGGGGTCGAAAATTACTTTGACCAGAAAACATTTGTGTCGACCGGGGATTCTTTGTTTGAGTGAAGAGTAGCACATCGACACAATGATGGTCGTTTTGTGATGGACACAATGATGGTCGTTTTGTGATGGACACAATAATGGTCGTTTTGTGATGGACACAATAATGGTCGTTTTGTGATGGACACAATAATGGTCGTTTTGTGATGGACACAATAATGGTCGTTTTGTG
>NW_004801142.1:0-1420 GCF_000002075.1 Aplysia californica | reverse complement strand
ATCATCATCATCATCATCATCATCATCTCTTCTCCTACCGAGTCACATAACTGTTATCTCACATGTCTCACCCTGTTGAACACGGAGCCTGGTCCCATCACTATTGCGCACTGGTCATCGCCATCCATTGACTGCCCGGCGGGCACGAGGCGGGTGACATTTTGAACCGGCAAGTTCCTGGTGCAGTCGCCACTGTCACAGAACGAGAAATGTAGGTCGCTACGACTCAGCAGGCCGGTAAGTACAAATATGTCACTTATTTTCACAGAGGTGTGATGTAGGGCGTAGTGGGGCAGTGTCAGAGGCTTGGAAAGAGGATAGAGGAAAGAAGAGATACAGTAAAACCTTTAGCTATGAGTTCATGTGTACCTTAATGAGTGTCAGTGCGGGCGTGTGTGTGTATTTGTGTGTTTGCCTGTGTGTATTTGTGTGTGTGCGTGTGTGTGTGGGGGGGGGTGTGCCTGCGTGGATGCGAGAGATATCTCTCCCAGAAAGAAAAGTGTGACGTGAAGAGAGAGATAGAGGGAAAGGGAGAGGAAGAGAGAGAGGGAGAGAGAGAGAGGGAGAGAGAGAGAGAGAGAGAGAGAATGAGAGAGAGAAATTATATTCTTTGTACTCGAGGCTTCTTTCCGGGTTTATACTTTTTCCTCTTTCCTCTCCTCCCTTAAAATATTATACAAAATACAACTGAAAAGATATTTTTCAACTCATTTCAAGCATAAAAACACGACAGCGCCCTTTCGCTCCATTCAGCCACCCCACCACCCCTTCACGAACTACCACAATGGAAGTACCATACTCAGCAGCAGCAGCCGGGCGTGAACTCTTTCTCTCACTTGACTCACGAATCTTTCGTCTAGTCGTTAACGAAGCTATCATCTCATCATCATCATCATATCTCTCTCTCTCTCTCTCTCCTCGTCCTTATTATCGCTGTTGTCATTAACCGGGTTGTTGTCTTGTGTCGCGTTCAGGTTGTGAGTTTTCTGTTCCAGCTTCCACACATTGCACTGAAGAATTGTGTATTTCGTCTTGTGAAGATTTACAAAGAGGTAACGGCATTTGTCATAACTCTGTCTGCATCGAAAACAGCGGTGTATGTCGCATTTACTGTGTCTGTTGTTGTTACTACTGTTACTATTATTATTACCATTATTATCTTTACTACTACAACTACTGTTATGACCATTTTTATGACCGCTGTATCAGTCAGTTCTTGGAGAAGACTTCGTCGGTAATTTGAAGGAAGCAGTGTTGAAGAAGTAAGAAGAAGAAGAAGAAGAAGAGAGAGAGAGAGAGAGAGAGAGAGAGAGAGAGACAGAGAGAGACACAGAGAGAGAGAGAGAGAGACAGAGAGAGAGAGTGTGTGTGTGTGTATTTGTGTGTGTGTGTGTGTGTGTGTGTGTGAGAGAGAGAGAGA
>NW_004801141.1:0-1418 GCF_000002075.1 Aplysia californica | reverse complement strand
ACATGTACACACACTCACAGGCGCACGCACGCGCTTAGCAGTGAAGACGTCCTATTAGACAGATCTATTAACCCAGATATTCTGCGCTGCGTGAAGCTTTTCTGTCGGTCACTATTGCAACAAAACGAATTGTGCTAACCACATGGTAAACCAACCACCAACCACCATCCCTTTCAACGTGGCTTGTTCGAACGCCCTGTGCCAACCTTTGGCCTCATAGTAAGCCGCCTATGTACTGTAATCACATCGTTAAACATCCGCACAAAGCCACTAGTACAACTACCGCACGAAGGCAGTCACCACAGCAAGCAGAAAAAGTCAGGACACTAACTCGAATTATGCAAATTTGTGTCGTTGAAAAGGGGGGAAAGGTATGTCGTTTGGTGAGACCCAACCTCGCACCTGGTTGGGATATTTCTCCTTCTTCTTCCTTTGACGGTTCTCCGCTCTCCGCACCATTCCAGCACTCTGTGTGAACGCGGGACGCTACGCTATCATTAACTTGTCAAAATTGCTCCCCTCCCTCCAGCCCGCCAACCCAGCGAAAGCGGTTATGACAAATTGCGGCTGGAAACATTTAGCTCCTTTCTCGTCACAACACCACTGGTGTTTTTTCATATGCCAATGGTCCTCGTTATAATAAAATATTAGGTGTAACCTCCATTTATATCCAAAATGTTCCTTATTTTTAGTTTTAGTAAGAGATTTAAGACATTTGCAACTCAATAAGGCCATATAAATGCCGAACATTAAAGATGTTACAAGAGAGTAACAAACACCAAAAAGAAGGAGGAGAGATCACAACGATAGATGTTGGATGGGAAAGAAGGAGCAAACCACACATAAGCAGCCGCCAACCACCCGCTTTCCTTATGTGGAAAGGACGAACATTTTTCGAGTCCTTTTTACTTTCTGCCTCCTCCTTTAAAATCATTTTTTTTTAGAACTAAGTACTTCTAATACGAAAAAAATGTAAGGTCCTTTTCTCGGAGTCGTGCGGTTGCCAGGGGTTTTTCTTCTGGGATAAACACTCTTTAGCTCTACCGCAGTTCTCCCAGCTCTACGCGGGCCGAGGGGGGTTCTACTTCTGCCTACAGAGCCGTCATTATACAGAATAGAGGGGCCGGGGGTAGGAACCACAGAAGAATATCCCTCGACTCGCATTCATCCCTCGTGAAGTTCTCACCGCTCGGCGCCCCGTTGGGAGGACGTTCTCGAGGCACAATGGCATCGCAGACATTCACAAGCACGACGCTTCACGAATTAATCATGTAGCGACAAAATCTTTTCACAGTGCTGGCCTCGGAAAATTGGCGCAGAAGTCCGCATGCCCCTCCCATCCAATTAGAAACGTACACTGCCTTCCTCTGCGGTACTGGCGAAGCTTCGCTCGCCGCTGTTTCCGGCAGAAGGGGGAG
>NW_004801140.1:0-1418 GCF_000002075.1 Aplysia californica | reverse complement strand
ACACCCTCCACTTTTCTCTATCCTGGGCTAGCCTCTTGATGTTATTCCATGTCATCCCATTTTTCTGAACATCGAATTCTGTGGTGGAATCAGGTGCTTGTCAAAAAAAATAAAGTCGAAGAAAGAGATATTTTCTCGATGTTTGGTCAAGTTAAATCGATCTTTCCTTTAAACTCAACACCTAATTGTATTTCTATAGAGAATACACTTCTGTGTGGATCTCACCGAAGAACAACGATCAAAGACGCAGAATCAGCTCAAGGACACACAAGCTAGGGAAATCAACAAGGCTCGGAGGCCATTTTCTCGTTAATTTTACATCTGAAAACATTGCTCCCCCCCCCCCTCCAACCACCTCCTTCCTCAGCAAAGATTGTACATGTATAGATCGCCGACTCCGGCGTCGTGTGTTGAGAGACGACAGTAAATGTCTAGCGATGTGGTCAAATCAGGCGCTCGTCAATTTGTGGGCACGTAGAGTTATTGATGTCATCTGACAGCTTGTTCGTTTGTCTTGCTTTTGGCGCAATACAACAACAACAACAACAACACTCATCTATCTTGAATATGAGTGGAAACATTTGAGAAGGAAGGAGATTTGGCTTGTCTGGTTTATTTCAAAAGTAAAATTGGCGAGAAAATGGCCGCCAAAGTTTCATGACTTCCAAAGCCTGAGAGCCCTTGGAAATGGCAAATATACGTTTTGTGCACCTGAAATTAACTCCTCCTCCCCATTAAAAAACCAAAAACCCCCACAGAAATGTTTTAAAAAATTGATCTTAAAAGTCTTGAGTCACAAAAACAAAATTCTATAAAAATTACCAATCGGGCTGAAAAATACAAGTTTCTTCCATCTCATATTTTGACGAGCGCCAGATTTCCCCACGATGCCTCACAAATCGATACCAACGGTTATCGACTCGTGTCCCAGGGCGAGAGAACGATCTTTTCTATTGGATGAATCGATTCCACCCAGGGAACTTGAGACTTGCACTAGCAGCTATTGTTCTCACATCTCAACGGTTTTCTTCTCTTCACTTGTGTGGGGGGTTGGCGGGTGCTCTGCTGTGGTTTGCTCCTTCTTTCCTATCAAACATCTATCGTCCTTTCATATCCTTCTTCTTTTTTATGTTTATTACTCTCTTGTAACACCTCTACTAATCTTCTGGCGCTCCTATGACCTTATGCAGTTGCGAGCGCCGTAAAAGCTGTACTACAACTATCTTGACTTGTTCGATATTGCTATGTCCTACTTGTCCTACCTATCGCCACAGCCTGGGTCATTTAGGAGGCGGGCTTCTCCCCCGTCTGTTAGGGCCAACCCGGGCTGAGAGGGATACAACATCCCAGCAGATAGACCCGGGCTGAGAGGGATACAACATCCCAGCAGACAGACCCGGGCTCTGAGAGGGATACAA
>NW_004801139.1:0-1425 GCF_000002075.1 Aplysia californica | reverse complement strand
CAATTTTACCAGTGATAGCTGGATATTCAAGACCTTTATGTCTATTGAAGTGTCTCAGAGACTGTAATTGTTTCTCCTTAATTGTTTTATCATCGAGAGGCCCAATGGCCTCTTGAAGCATAACATGTACTAACCCATTTGATTTCTTCTTCTTCTGAGAAATTTTCAACACTCACAGGAAACCACATATCTGTTGCTTCTTTATTGTATTTAGTGATTACCCAGCATTCACAGCCGTATAAAAGGAACTCTAAATTTGATAAATCATTGACATTTTTTTTAATTTATCAGGATTGTATCCATTTAATTGAATCTATCTTTAGCCATTGTAATTTTTCTTTTCGTGAAACATTTGGCATCAGATGTAATCATATATCCCTCATATTTGAACAATTGAATTTATTTGATCTTTTCACCTTTCCGTAGGAGATTACAAATGTAGTTTACTCCTTTTTTTGTATCACCATGCATTGTATTGTATCCACTTTAAACAATAACCCTGTTATTCGCGAGTAAGGAAGTCGCTCTCCTCCACGAAAAATAACTGAAGAAAAGAGAAAGCAAGACAGAAAGACAGGACAGAAAGACAGACAAA
Organism: Aplysia californica; assembly: GCF_000002075.1. Lineage (NCBI taxonomy): Eukaryota > Metazoa > Mollusca > Gastropoda > Aplysiida > Aplysiidae > Aplysia > Aplysia californica. Next base: position 830 of record NW_004801139.1, on the reverse strand, counting down.
AAGAAAGAAAGAAGCAAAGGAAACAGACAAACAAACAAATAAACAAGCAAATCTTAAACTTCCGCATGGCAGACCATGTCCATAATGTACCACACAGAAGCCGTCCCACAGCCGATTATTACTATTGTTATTATTATTATTATAAAAGCATTGCCTTCAGCTCAACGTCTGTCTCAGATATCTTAACCAAGAGGGTCAAGAGTCGTGAAACATTATCTGATGGCTCGAGTTCAAAAACATGTATCTCGAGATCCCAGTCGAATTGGTCTCTTTCAGTCACCAAACATATCATTATTATTGTTCTACCTGAGTTAAAAAGGTCGCATCTGACCAACCGTTTTTATGTCCGAGCCCTGTCCGAGTGGTCGTGTTATTTTACTTGAGTGAACTTTTACGAGTGGACAAAACCACAAGGCCACGCGGCCCCGGGATCTCCAGCATTGCGGTGAAAAGATTTTTATACTCTTCTGGTTTAATAGGGGCATGATGGAGGGAGGCTGTAAAACAATTTCAACCAACCAATCATGTTCGAGAGACTTGCCATAGGTGTTGAAATTTTAAAAAAGATATAACGGCACGTAAGACTTTTTAATGTGAATCGTTCTAATAGTTCTAATAGTTGTATAGCTCATGGAACATGTTGTAGAGGCTATAATAATTATTATAAATACAGTTATGATGATGATGAAGATGATGATGATGATGATGTGTATAGCTCATGGAACATGTTGTAGAGGCTATAATAATTATTATAAATACAGTTATGATGATGATGAAGATGATGATGATGATGATGATGATGATGATGATGATGATGATGATGATGATGA
>NW_004801138.1:0-1548 GCF_000002075.1 Aplysia californica | reverse complement strand
GCACTTAAGAATGAACGAGAAACTCGGATTGACGGTCTTGACTCAAACTTTGCGCGTTATCTTTTCTGTAGAGATCAGATACTTCGTTTTACGGAGATTGTTTGGAATGAGTCGTGAGAGACACAGGAAATACAGGGCGGGTGGTTGGCGGGTGCTCTGGTGTGGTTTGCTTCTTCTTTCATATCACACATCTATCGTGGGTAGTTGGCGGGTGCTCTGGTATGGTTTGCTCCTTCTTTCCTACCAAACATCTATCAGTGGGTGGTTGGCGGGTGCTCTGGTGTGGTTTGCTTCTTCTTTCCTATCAAACATCTATCGTGGGTGGTTGGCGGGTGCTCTGGTGTGGTTTGCTTCTTCTTTCCTATCAAACATCTATCAGTGAGTGGTTGGCGGGTGCTCTGGTGTAGTTTGCTTCTTCTTTAGAAAACATCTATCATCCTGATCTCTCCTTCTTTTTTGTGTATGTTAGTCTCTTGTAACACCTCTAATCTTCTGGCGCTCATATGGTCTTATGCAGTTGCGAGCGCCGTAAAACCTCTTCTAAAATCAAAACAAAGAGTGAATGATGCTGATATTTTGATTACTGAAATAACAAGCAAAGCTCATTGGAGATAAATTATTGAAAAATGAAAAGAAATGAAATTTTTAATAATAAATAAGTCACAATTTGAAAAAATGAATAGGTACAAAACTCATTGCATCAAAATATTGGTCAATGCAAGTTTATAGCAAAGAGAATTCAAACACCGATTTATACAGTCTTACACCACAGACCCAATCATAGAAACGGCTCCAAATGTTCCTAATTTTCAGAAATATTCACGAAATATCCACTGGAACTAAAACTTTCTGCACACTTGAACGTCAACAAACAGCTAAAATTGTGATGTGGATAAGTTGGAAGTACAAAGGTTGCTGTTGTCTACGTGGACAAATACAGTCTTACTAGGCTTGAAATGACCTTGTGGGTGGTTGGCAGGTGCTCTGATGTGGTTTGCTCCTTCTTTCCTATCAAACATCTATCAGTGGGTGGTTGGCGGGTGCTCTGGTGTGGTTTGCTCCTTCTTTCCTATCAAACACCTATCTGTGGGTGGTTGGCGGGTTCTCTGGTGTGGTTTGCTCCTTCTTTCCTATCAAACATCTATCTGTGGGTGGTTGGCAGGTGCTCTGGTGTGGTTTGCTCCTTCTTTCCTATCAAACATCTATCAGTGGGTGGTTGGCAGGTGCTCTGGTGTGGTTTGCTCCTTCTTTCCTATCAAACATCTATCGTCCTGGTCTCCCCTCCTCCTTTTTTAAAAAGTCTGTTCCTGTCCTGTAATGCGGCAGTGTCGACATAGTGTGTGGTGTAGTGGGTAGGTGGGGCGCTGTCGCACGCGGGACGCCCGAGTTAGATTCCCGATAGGGGAGACATTTTGTATCAAGTACAATGTATCTATCTCGGTTCTTTCTGCTGGGCTGTTGTATCCCTCTCTCTCTCAGCACGGGTTGGCCCTGACAGGCAGGATCGGAAGCCCGCCTCCTAAATAATGTCATTTGTTGTTTATGGGG
>NW_004801137.1:0-1430 GCF_000002075.1 Aplysia californica | reverse complement strand
CCGCCTGCTATGATTCTAGCTCTGGATCCAAGTAAATCCAATTACCTCATGACTGCCATGTAGACGTGTGTAATCGCTTAGTACTCTCCCAAACTGGTTTTCTGTCATTTTTCCGTTTTGTTTATAGACGAAGTTCTAGAAGTAGAAGGCGTTTCTGCAGCTGGTGCATTCACTTATTCTTAATAAAGGAAAATATATTACATGTATTGTTATGGTTTTGTTTAAATCCCTCTTGGCTGAAGGACATTATATATAATATAGGCCTACTGATAGATCTAAGTAGGTAGACGGGATCTATTTCTTTAACTTTTTGGCCCTGATTTTAAGACAAGACATAATTACTGGTGTGTATGGCGCTAGGCAAAGCTTTTATTTAATTCAACAGGGTTTGTCTAGGGTGGAAAATCTAGCACACCTACTACACAATTAATGTTGCTGCCCAAAGTCCTAAGCCCGCTACTCATACATCTTCCCAGATTTTCCCGCACAGTCCACGCATGAAATCATGGGAAGCATGCCAGTTTGTCACAGGCCCATAGATGTAGTGGGGGTAACTCGATGCACAGGCCTCGGCTGTGCCCTGCATGATGGAAGTTATCACTAACGCTCTCAAAAAGAGTAAATTAATGATTGATTGATTGATTGATTGATTGATTGATTGATTGATTGACTGGTTGATTGATTGATTGGTTGATGGATTGATTGATTGTATGAAATGAATTTTATTTTTCAATTATTTTTAACAAAAGAACATTCATTGTTGAAATCTTACAGAGTAATTTAAATGCGCTTTGATTTGTATACAAAAAGGAAGAAATGTTAAACAACACGAGCTGAATTGACATTTTAGACTTAGATGGACTATCTCTACACTACACGACCAATTTGAAGGTGGAGGATAAACAACTTAAATTACAGCTACGGTGTTAAAGTGCTGTAATTGTGACTGTCATCAATACTCAAATACTTAAACGAAATTGTGACAAACTGGGCCTGTGACAAACTGGGCAGCCCCCTGCGTCATGGCGTTGAACCAGACTTGCTGACTGACCTGGCGGGGGCCGGATCTGGCCGAGGGGCCGGTCCAAGTTTGGTGACTGCTGGTCTCGGCCCAAGAACCGTTACATTACGCTTCACTTCCACATTAACCCCCACGATCTCCCTCGGGCTCCATTTTCCTCTCTCTGAGTCAGCCTGGGTGCAAATGTTGACTAAACACGCCCCATTCACCTTCTCTACCCTTCGGCAAACTGTACAAACGCCAAGCACCCAGCGGTCAGCGACCTGGCATGGAGACCTCTGTCATGACACAGCACGTCCTTACGTGGAAATTCAAGCTACAACACAACAAGCATATTATTACGTCGTAGACCAAAGTATAGCTAGAAACAATAACGCGTCGATCTAGAACGCTCACAGAACTTACTTGT
>NW_004801136.1:0-1395 GCF_000002075.1 Aplysia californica | reverse complement strand
ATAATAATAATAAATAGCAATTCGCATAGCACACAGCTTTGCTCAACAGCAAGCTCTATGTGCTTTACAAGCTATATTTTTGTCCCAGCACACTCAAGAACATCCAGAAACATTCTCGGCTTCATTGAAATCACAAAAGGCAAGCAACCGATGAAGCGCCCAAATACCAACACACTAACAAGATCTTTCGCTGTTTACAGCCTAGCACCCATTCTCACTTGTATGAAGCGAGGGAAATTCGTGTAAAGTGCTTTAATTTCTCAAATACATATCTGAAGTCCCTGACAGGATTCGAACTCACGAGCTTTCGGTTACTAGCCCAGCAGTCTAACTAGAAGACAAAGACGCCAGAAATTCTAACAACATAACCCGCAAGAGATGTTGTTGTTTTTGGTGGTTTTGTTGCTGCTGTCGTTACTGTCGTGCAATTTTCATGCTCTTCTTATGGATCGAGTTCCGAATCCAGCTGATTAAAAAAAAAAACCAACTGCTTATTTTGTTGGGGGATCGTGGTGCTACTGTTGTTAATGTTGTACGAGTTTGACAACCTTCTTGACACAACGATGGTCATTTAGGAAGATAAACAGTAGTAGCTCCCACACATGCTTTAATTGACATACTTTACTTAACTTTTCCGATCCAGCGGCCATTTGGGTTCTAGTATAAGAATGTATAGGTTCTAGCCCTTCGGTCTGTCGATATGGCAAAGAATTTACAGGTTTTCATCAGCTGTGCTTTGTCGCTGTATAGAGTATTTCCAATGTCTGGGGAGGCAGGTAGGTAGGTGCTACGCAGGTCGCAAAGTGCTGGGCAATAGTTAAAGAGATGGTGTGGTACTGTTTCATCTTGGCAGTCGCACAACGGACAGTCGGGTGGGGTATCCTTGCGGATCCTATTAAGGTAGGAATTTAATGGTATGTGTTGTGTTCGCAGCCGAAAGATCGTGACTTGTTCTCTTCTTTATTTATAGCATCTTTAGTGTTGGGGGCTGTCATGTGTGCAGATACAGTTCTTCCAGTTTTGCCCATTGCCCATCCATTCCGCCACTGTTCCATGATGTTGCATTTGATGATGTTCTTGGCTGTCTGTTGTGATACTGGGTTGTGAGGTTGTGTTTGTGATGCTCCCTTCTTGGCAAGGGTGTCTGCTCTGTCGTTTCTTTAATTTACATAATAACATAGGCCTACTTACAACCATACACACAGACATATACGCGCACATTAGCACCCTTACACACCCGCTCAAAATATGAATAATATACACATAGAAACGTTTGTCCCTACACATGTTTTTATTGACAAAACGTACTTACACACACACACACACACACACACACACACACACACACACACACACACACACACACATACATACATACACATACACACACACACA
>NW_004801135.1:0-1432 GCF_000002075.1 Aplysia californica | reverse complement strand
CACACACACACACACACACACACACACAAACACTCACACACACACATACACATTCTTCCACCGGCATACAAAAGCAAAAGTTGATTACTAATCAAAGCTCCTTCAATCTTTATATTTTTACAGAAAAAACCCAAAGAATAAATGTATAAAAAAGCAAAGCAAGAAAGGAACCAAATTACTATCAAGATATCAACTGACCACCTCAATCCGTCTTTACGGACTCATGGACTAGCACCAACACCTTAGCTGTGGCAGGCAATCTAAGGCGAGAATAGCCAGATGCCTATACCCGGGTAAACACGGAATAGACAGCCAGACAGCGCACACGCGAACTGGGGCCAGCAGGGGTTCGTCGTGTTGAAACGGCAAATGACTGTTACAGAAACAGCAAAGATACTTCATTCAACGTCAGAGGGTGGTTTGTGGGCGTCATAAGGTGAATGACTCAGTTTCAGTTGGGTTATTTTCTTTTTATAGTAGAGGGTTTTACGGCGAGTTTGAGTTTAACGGAGCTCTTAACTTGAATAAAGTCATTATTATTAGGAGCGCATGGGAACACTCTTTTTTTTCCAACTGTTATAATTTTGCGGTCCTACCTGGAATTAGCGCGTAACAGTCAGTGGAAAATAATAATTACAGGACCAGCTAAAAGTTTAAACAATGCATATTTTTACTCTCTTATTATTATTTGTGCGTGTGGGCATTTGACAATGATAGTTAAAATGATGATGATAATACTAGTAGTAGTAGTAATAATAATAATAATAATAATAATAATAATAATAATAATAATAATAATAATAATAATAATAATAATAATAATAATAATAATAATAAAGAGGGGGGGGGGGGGAGAGAAGAGATTTGATGCAGTTATCAAGGAAGGAGATGGAGGTGTTTGAAAAACTGATAGACGGACAGTGAAGCTTCCTGAAAGATAAACCATTTATTCCTTCTGCACGTTTATTCGTTGCATACAAGAGAAGGCAGTGATGGCCTTTTCTTTTTGCATACTTTCAGGCTTGAAACCAGAACGTTTGCCTTGATAGCCCAAACGCCACGCGAACGAGGCCTCATTACCGTATAAATTGTTTCTAAAGCTGAAGCCAGCGCCTAGCAGAGTTGTTTCAGAAATTGTCATGTGTCCTGAGAACAAGCGAAGAAAGGCCTTTGAGAAGCCTCAAGTGTCTTAATGTTCTCAGCGTTGCATAATGGCGACGTTGATTCGGTTTTTATCTAATCTAAAAGCGCCTTTTAAAATTGTTCAGCACCTCACTATCTTCTTCTGTCTTATTATTACTCCAGGTCTCTTTCTCCTTCTCCTTCACAGTCATACTTTTTTCTCTCTGCTCCTGATTTTTCTTAGCCGTAAATTGTTTTTGCGTCAGTGTTCCTTCTCTATGTAAAATTGATTTTAAAAATGTTTTTTTTT
>NW_004801134.1:0-1428 GCF_000002075.1 Aplysia californica | reverse complement strand
CATTAGGTCGTTAATTCTTTCTTCTCAAAAGAGTGACATAACCGAAGTGCCTCAGTTCAGAGAGACATTGAGAGAAGAATAATAAGGAAAGATTAATGGAAAAGATGTGGCTGGATAGAAGAGGAGAAAGAAGGGGTGAAGCAAAAAGGACGCTCGTTGAAAGAAACATCCCGAAAAATATGATAAGTAACCCGGCACAGAAGCAGAAAAGCGATTTACGAATTGGAAAGTGGTAGCCATTAGAATCAAGATGAAATAATGTAGGAAGATTCATTTAAAAAACAAAAGAAAACAAAACAAACAATAAGAAATAAACCACGGTGCACAAATATTTTTGAAAAATGAAAAATACAATATTATTATAATTTGATAGTTATTAATAGAGTGGAGACACTTTGGAAAAGACACATTTTTGTACAGATGTCTAGATTCTATATCTTATCTGTTGTTGTTTTTTTTTCAAAAGAAATAATTCTTTATCAGAGCAGCGAAAACTACAACGAAAACAACGACAACAACAACAACAACAATAACAACAACAACAACAAAAAACAAACAAAAGTAAGAAACACATCCAAACCCTCAAAGCTCGTAAGCTGTCAGTCTCTGCCATCTGTAATAATCCCGAATCCCCACAGGGTAGACTACACAACAGACCAGAGACTCCTCTGGCAAGCTCGTGGACTGTGTTTTATCAGAAGCAAATACGCCCTCTCCCTCTCTCTATATCTAAATCAACCAACAACCCTCCCCTCCGACCCCCAACCCTTTTCCTCTCCTCTCCCCTCGCCCCTCCCCCCAACCTCCCGGAACCTTCGCAACCCCACTTCCTTATATTTACCGGTCACAAAACCTCTTATATCTGTCTAAGTTTGATATGGCACCCCTTCCTCCTGTCCCTCCCTATCCAAACTCCACGACATGCCGTGAGGTGACAGGAGAGGAATAAAGCTTTCAATGAAACCACTTCACCCGACACTGCAGCGTGGGAGGAAGCGACAGGTTTTGGTTTCGGTACACACCCAGAGGGTGCGGTGGCGGAGCGGTTAGTGCGCTCGACGTCTCCGAAGCGGAAAGTCCGGGTTCGAGCCTCGGTTTGGACACTCATTTTTTTCGCCCCCTCCTGCCCACCCGGCAGTAATGGGTACCTGACTTCGAGTTGAGGAAGTAAAGGCGGCGTGGAAAGGAACTGGCCACCCTACCACAATATTATTATGCCGAAGGCCCAATAAGTTGTCTCACTAACAAGGCAATCCTCAATGTCCGGATCGGATGCGGGAACAATTTTTACTTTACACACCCTTACAGGGAAGGGGGAAAAGGGGAAGGTTAGTTTATAATTGCGTATGCAATGTTTTGCTTTCTTAGTAAGAGTTTAAGGCACTCCCACCAACACAATTAGATGAACTAAGTGCAGAAGATTAGAGG
>NW_004801133.1:0-1434 GCF_000002075.1 Aplysia californica | reverse complement strand
TTTTTTTTTTCCTTTTTCAAATGAATGACACTTATTAAAACTAAAATGATACCGTAACCTTTGGGGATGTTTTTTAATTGGGCTCTGTAGTAGTTGTCCGAGTTAGAAGTGGGTAGTTGGAAGAAGCTGCTGGTTCTTGTGGAGAACAGCACAAACACAACCAGCTAGAAAGCAAAGCAGAAAAGTGGAAGCAGTATATAGTGCTAACAGCTGCCGTTGATTGTCAAGGTCTGTTTTAATTAGTTGACTATTGTATAACCAGCAGGAAAAAGAGACTATTGTAACTCGGCATTCAGTAAAATTTTCTTTCGTTTTCATACACTCATGATCAACAGAAGGATGCACATGACCTGACTGTGAAGGATATTCTTCAGTATTGGTGATAGGCCTACATATTTCTGAAATTGATAAAATAATACAAGAAATGGTGATGGAATTACGAAAGCAGATTTTGGCATGTCTTGAAAAAGATATTTTGGACCTGTAACGACAGGTTATTTCTTGACAATGGGGGAAAAAATGAATACAAGAGACATTTGAGAATGTTAGTGCAGTCAAACCTGCTCTAATGGCTGTTCATCTAACATAATCACTTGTACAAATGGCCACCTCCCAATTCACACAGTGAGTGTTTTTTTTCTTTACAATAATGACACTCTTCCATAAGCTAACAAAACGCTTTTTTGTATTCACAAAAGTTTTGAGATAGAGGTTTTTTGTCAGGTTGACTGTTTTGACAAGGCGTTCTTCTGTAATTTGAATTCTAATTTATTTAAAAAACTAGTCACAGTTTCACTTTGAAGTTGAGTAACTGATCAGGCTTTTGATTTAACAAAGTAAAAAATTTGGTGCTAAAAATTTAAAAAGGCGTTTTGTGAGTTTGCAGCAGTACTGTCCAAGTTGTCTACCTGTTTAATTAAGAAAAACCACTTCTGTCCACGACAATGGGTTGTCATCTTAGGACAATTTCGATTGTATTTGACATTTGTGAGGCATGCTGACAAAATTAGTCACCTTTCGCAATTCACAAATGGAGATATTGGCCAAAAATGGACGCTAGGGTCAAATAAGTAGATTTTTTATTGATGCCATATTCTTTAACTATAAGCTGTCTTTTATTATTTCATGCTTATAAATTGCAAAAACTTCAGCTATAAGAATGCTGTATCTATTTCCTTAAGGCTTGAATCTCTTAAGTAACTCGTTTTGCCAGCACGCTTCACATTTGATATTGAGGTTTCTGTTGTTCTGCCCGCCAGCATTGACCTCGGCCTCCCGCCAGCTTGCGGAGCCGCTGCAGCAGAAGCTGAAGCTCCACGAGGACCTGATGTCTGTGCTGCACGGCGAGATCCTGCGCTGCATACAGCAGATAGAGGCCCTGTCCCGCGAGGTGGAGGACAGTAAGAAACACGTAGTGGACGGGAACACCAGGAT
>NW_004801132.1:0-1434 GCF_000002075.1 Aplysia californica | reverse complement strand
CCAAAAAAAGAAAGACAATTTCTCAACTCTTCCAGAAATGGTGTTCTTTATTTGCTTATTTAAGAACTGTAAACTCTAGTTTCAGAAAACAGAGAAGTACTAGAGATTTTGTTGACACGCTTTTTATGCTTCCACTCTTTTCAACTACGCAGTTGATTTCGTTATCTTCTTATGGTCCGAAGGATTTTTGCAAGTTATAGAAGCAACCATTTGTGTTGTAGAACTATGAAAAGGTCGAGAAACAAAGAGAAGAAAAGAAAAGAGTGAGGTGTTCCCAGTAAAAAATTTCCTCAGTCTTCTAAATTCGTCGCAACAAACCCCCTGTGATCCTTTTCCAATCATCTTTTTAAACAAAGCGAATGTATTGTTCAATCAAATGACTGAAAAACATGCTGAATGATCAGTCTTAAACGCTGGCCATATAATATAACAAACTCAGCCACAGACGTTTGTTTACCTAGTCAGATTCTAAACATTACACGTTTTGCTGAGATATCGAACAAGAACAGTTTCCTGAACTGTTCTTTTATCTCGGAGTATATTTCCTCTGACATCGGTGTTCTGTAGAGCGGCACATGACATGTATACATTAACCTAGATAAAAACCTGTAAAAGTAGGTGATAGTGGATCTAGCCATCATAATGGGATGACATTTTGAAAAAGAATGTTATCAGCTACACTGTAGGGTCACATTGATCAAAACAACAAAACAGATAAGAATGAAGGAGAAATAAAAATGTCAGTCTCTCCCAAAAACATGACTTTCTGATTTCAATGTTTGAATGTACACAGAACATTTTAATGAGAAAAACTCATTGTTTTTTAAATGTGATGGAAATTAAAATCGTTTGATTAACTCTTTCCTGGCGTAGTGTTTTTGGGGTCTAGACGTAATTTTTTTTTTGTTCGACCTGGTTATATAGGTACCGTAATATACAAACTAACTTCATGTAAGCATAGCCATCATTGAAGAAAATGGAATGAGAAATACATTAAAACATGAAACAAGGATTTATTTTTGTAATAAGCATGCATAACAAGGGTTAGAATGGGCGATGGTGATGAGAAAAATACAGATTTGACGAGGAAAGATACACTCACCAAACATGTGGAAGCAAATTAGTACGAGGGGTGCTCAAGAAGTCTTTAGTCTAAATATGAAGGAATAAAGAAAGAGCTTTGTAATTTGGCATACATATTTTTATTTGTAGTCACCATACAGAGTAATGCTTTCTGCTACCTCTCTTTGACTTTCAATAGTGCTTGAGAGAAAAATGACCCAGAATGGGTTCACAACCAGTCTCCAACAGCTTCAATGGTGTCCTCGTTGTCACCGCAACCACGTCCTAAATGTGATTTTTTTTTTTGTAGATTAGGAAACAGAAAAATATCTGAAGGGGGCTGGGTCTAGTAAATACGCTGGATGTGGCGGG
>NW_004801131.1:0-1438 GCF_000002075.1 Aplysia californica | reverse complement strand
GTTGAATTCTTTGATCCGTCCTTTTAAATAACCTTACGATATTGAAGGGGTCGCTAAAAGTAGGCCTACATAATTTCTCACATTTTCTTTCCGAAACCTAATCTTAACCATTACATCGCACAAGCCAGAGGAAAAAAATAATAGCGTAAAGGTACAAAAGAAACCATCGGATCAAAACTCTGAAAAGCAAGAGAGCCGTGTCCCGTTGTATAGCAGGCTCATGGGTTTAACATCCCTAATACACGGACCAGCCACCTGAAAGGAAAAGGGGGATAGAAAGACATCAATACTGACCATAAAAGCTTGATCGAATCCGCTCTCTACCTCCCTCCCTCTCTCTCTATGAGCTGTTGTACACAATGCAGACATTAACCGCACCGGGCTATCCACTGGCCTGTGTCACTGAATAATTGATTGATCTGCCTACGTCTTTACTGACCAGAGACAATCGCCGCGGGGGATTCCCCCGCAGCGAGCATGTGGTGGTCGGTCCTTGTTCACGATTGTTTGTAACGTACTTGTTCGTGGAGGGGGTCTGCTGGCGAAACTCAAGGGAGTGGATACGGTACGCACGAGGAGGGAGTTGATTTGGGGGGGGTGGGGGGGTACTAGGACTTCTAAAGATTGATTGATTGGGTAGATGTTTTACGACACTATCGACACAATTTTGGTCATTTAAGCGCCAACAGGTTTCACCGCTACAAAATCAGACGTGTTTTTAGTAAGAGTCTCTCGGAGCTCGCAACCGCACACGATCACATTATTTTTATTATGCTAAATAGTCGAATAAACATTTATAACTTTTTTTTGTAAACCTGGAAAAGGCTTATTTACATTTGTATATACAATATTAATTTCAGTGTACGTATATATACACCGATAACGATAACTATATATTTTCATATTCTATTATAGTCCAATTTCTTTTATGGACTTCTAAAGGATTGATAACATTTTTACACTCCGATCAAAACAAATCAGATAATTTAGGACACTGTGTCCTCTCGTTATTGTATAGAATGATGATACATGTGTAAAATGGTATTGGCCAAGGTTTAAGCACCGTTCTGCATTTCTTGGATTGTTAAGAAACATGACCAACGAATTCTCTGTCCTTCTCCGACAGAGTGGAATCAGGTGGGTAGAGAGCCTTCGAATTCCTCTAACAGTGCACGTTCAAGAACAAAATGATATTGTTATGACCATTTGAAGCACTGCCATTCTATCCCAAACCTAGTGTTACAACAACTGAGTTTCAAGTGCGCCTATGAATTTTTTTTAAAAGTTTGAAACTATCACATGTATTGAGGATATAACAAAAAACAAATTGTAGCAAAGTGTTTCAGGTTGTGTGTTTGACATTTGTGATTATATGTAAAGGTTTTGTTTTTTTAGTGCGATGGTCACTCAGAGTGCGTGTGTGTGTCTTTTTTGTGTG
>NW_004801130.1:0-1439 GCF_000002075.1 Aplysia californica | reverse complement strand
GACAAATAGATAGATAGATAGATAGATAGATAGATAGATAGATAGATAGATAGATAGATAGATAGATAGATAGATAGATAGATAGATAGATAGATAGACAGACTGAGACAAAGACAAAGACAAAGACAAAGCAAAAACGTGATAAATGACTTTTCCAGTAAGCACTAGGAATAATAAAGTTGATATCATAACACTTATCAAACATTCTCTGGGTGCAATGACCCCATATCATTATTATGATAACATTTTTTAAACCCTTAACTTGAAATGCAACTGTATCGGTTTCATAGAACTTCGGAGAATTACAATTCGAGCACTATGAATTTTTTTCAGTTATTTTACGTAATTTAAACAAAAATTGAAGAACTGGAGTCTTTGGTGTAGCGGTTACACTCTTCGAATCGCGATGTGATGTTGCGCGCAGTGCTCACATCCGAAAGGTCTGTCAATCCCTATTCCACAATAATATTATATTATTACGGTTCAAGTACTTCTGAGGCGGGTAGATTTTCCCCGAGAAGAGTAGCAAAAGCTACCAGTTTTCGTACAATCTAATCAAATAGTTTTTTTTTCTAAAGTAATGATCGGATGCATTTAATTAAAATCATGACCAACAGCATATCAGGAGGCAATAGGTGCCACGTGATGTTGCGAGGTCAGATCTTTTGTTTAAGCAGTGGTTATGATAGGACCTCTTTGACTCAAGGTAAAATTTGATAACGAAAAACAGAGGTCCATTAAATTATCTGGTAGATAGTGGTCAATGTCATTTCTAGACCTAACGCGATTTGATCTGACCATGCTAATCGGGTCCATTACTCGAATGTAAAGAGGTTCCAGGAAACCGACGGGACATTTGGACTTTACTTCCTCTCAATGACAACACTGTAATTAATACCAATTAATTTATTTCAACTTTAAATGATCAGAACATTAAAACATATATTAACAATCATATTAAATCACCCATTAAAAAGTACTTATGAAAATACAGTGACGTGATCTCTTACTGACAATATAAAAGTCAATTTAAGCTTCATTTCTTTAGAAAAATGTGTTAAGTTTGCTAGCTTCTTAGACTTTTTGTTAAACAACACTTTTAACAATGAAGCCTTACAAGCTAGCTAGGCTTGGCCTTTGTAATCTTGAAGGTTTATCAAATCTAGAAGTAGCGAAGTAGAAGAGTCTTACTACTTAGAGTCTAGTGCAATTCGTTTAGCAACTTGATTGCAACTAGATCTAGATTCGAGATTTTAGTAAAGGCAGATGTCAAGGGAAAAATATCAAAACATTCACGTGGTGATGACTAAAAAGAGACCAAAACAATCTCAATATATTGCGACTATCACGGCACATCACTTCGCCTATACATGCTCCGGTAAGTGGCTGACGATTCGGGATGTGGCTGCGGGTTGACGAAAGGGAAAAGCCCGTCTCCG
>NW_004801129.1:0-1439 GCF_000002075.1 Aplysia californica | reverse complement strand
TCCTCTGGGCTCATGACTCTTTCTGCAGCCTTTCTACTGCTTTTTCATTTCTTCTTTTTATTGCTGTGTTTCAGCGGCACCCCTGATCTTCTATCTATTAGGAAAGATCGACACCTAGCCTCCTCAGAATAGCGCGACAAAATGTCAAAGGTCCAGTGTGCAAGTTGCTCATGTTAAGATCCCTTGAGGGTCTAAAATCGATTAGAGTCGGCTTCTGCCCCCGCCCGGTCAAAATTCCAAATTTCTTACGTACTGAAAATATGTTGTGTGTCCCCCGCGCTCATATTATGACCCTATTCATCTGCGAGCGCCGTAAAACACACAAAAAAAACAAAAAAATATCCTTAAGGTTAAACTCAGAAAACATAATGACTTGCCCTGACAACGCAATAAGGCTGGGCCAATGACCTTCTCACCAGCCCTATCTTATCAGCGCAGCTCTCAAATGTACTTGGGCTGGCTCACAAACGAAGGCCCAGCAAATCACTTGGTCGTGATAACGTTTTCGCTTTCTGTTTGCTTTTTCCGCTGATTGTCCTTCCTCGCTCCTTAGTTTGCTCTGTCATTGTGCCATTCTGCCATTCATGACAGTTTTACGGGGAGTTTCTCAATCTTGTTGGGTTTTTGTTTTTCTTTCGACTTTCGGGGTCGCTATATTCTAATTTCTGCTTCTTCCATTGATTGCGTGGTTGTTGTTCTTGTTGATTTTGTTGTTTGTTGTTGTTGTTGTTGTTTGTTGTTGTTGTTTTGTTGTTGTTATCGTTAGTGGTCTTGTTGTTGGTGTTGCTGTTGTTATTGATGATATTGTTGTTGTTAGTTGTAGTGGTGTTATTTTTACCCCCTTCCTTCTAATGCTTTATTACCTCCTCCATCCATCCCTCCCCCCTCACCCCCCCCCCCCCCCCCCCCCCACAAACAAAAATCGGACTCCAACGTCATAGTTCCCGACTTCTCAACGCTGGAATACAAGAGGAAATAGATTCAAGCGTTGGGACCACGGGTCAACAGTACTGTCGTCAAGGTGGTACCGCTTTTAGACTTTCTCCTCCACCTTACTTAACTTTGAGACCCGGAGCGTATAATATTATTGGCCTTGAATTTTCTGTTGGCGGGTTTTTGGGGGGAAGAGGGATGTGTGTGTGTGGGTAGTGGTGTTGGTTTTTGTGTGTGTGAAGGGTAGTGGTGTTGGTTTTTGTGTGTGTGAAAGGTGGTGGTGTTGGTTTTTGTGTGTGTGTGGGTAGTGGTGTTGGTTTTTGTGTGTGTGTGGGTAGTGGTGTTGGTTTTTGTGTGTGTGTGGGTAGTGGTGTTGGTTTTTGTGTGTGTGAAAGGTGGTGGTGTTGCGGTGGGTGTGGGATGTGTAGTATGGTGTGATTGGGGGGGTGTAGTGTAGTGTAGTGTGGACACACACCTACACACAAACGCACACACTCACATACCCC
>NW_004801128.1:0-1440 GCF_000002075.1 Aplysia californica | reverse complement strand
ACATCAGTTGAAACCCTTACAGATTTTATTTGTGTGTTTTCGGCCAACATCTTCATTCGCGGATTGTGAGAAGTAACTTACTTTGCCAACACGCCTCACACAGATAGAGGGAAAGAAGTGAAAAAAAAAAAAGCAGAGAACAACTTTCACAGGTAGCCTGGACAACTTTGCAACACATTTCAATGTTTCAATGAGGAAAACCGAGCTGTTCAGGAAGAGTGAAAATGGCACGGCAGGAAAGAGTGAAGCACCATGATCGTCAATGTCTGCTTCAGTCCTGACAAATGAAGAAGAAAAAAAATTTGGGCGCTAGATATTAATAAGCTCGGCACGACTCATTAGTTTTTACCAAAAATAGGAACTGTATCCATTTTTAGGAGAAATTTATGAAAAGTAAGATATTTATTTCATGTCGTAGAAGTTCATGAAAACAAAAGAAAGAGCACCCAGAAATGAGAGCAATGTCAGTGTCACCTCCGCTTACAAACAACACGAAATTAGAACTCTAAAATTCATTGATGAAATTCTGGAAAAATCTGTGAGTTTAAGCCTTTCTGATTTTTATTTTATAATGCAATCTGATCATATAGCTCTCTTCTGTCGGACAGATGCGCATTCCACATAATGCTGATGCCAAGAAGTTTATTAGTGAAATTATGGAACATAATTTGAACAAAGTGGTGCTTTTAGATTCGGCTATTTCGGTACTACTGCTGTTGAGTCTTGTTTATAGGAGCTTGAAAGAGCCCATGAGGTGACAGAGAGGGAGACACTTTAGTGCTGTCACAATGAAGGCCTATGCCCAGGTGGTAGTATTTGGAGTTATTCTGTGTTTCCTTCAAGAGTCGTCTTGTGATTATCGCACCAATAATGAGATTGACAGTAACTCTCGAGAGGTGAGCTCACTTTTCATTTATTTTCTCTTGCCCATTTTTAATCATCTTGTCATAAGTATTCATATGACCTTTAAAGTATTGATCAGAACGCCAGTAAGTTACATCAGAATACTGACTACATATCTAGCTTAACATTATTATTGTTTATATTATTGTTCATTATATTATGTATGTGACTGCGAGCCTCTTTGTGAGTGCAAGCATGCTGTTTTAGTATTATGGTTAGGTGCACCTGTGTGTGTATGGAAGAGAGGATGTGTGAGGGAAGAATACGTTAGTGTACACGGGTACGTGTGTGTGCATGTGTGCGTGCGTGTGTGTGCATGTGTGTACGTGGTAAAACACCCAACCAGTGTGCCAGGATCTGGACAATAAAGATGCACCTCATATTATCAATCTTATGTTATCTTAATAACTCGTCTGTGTGTCTCCCTTTTTTCTTTCGGGTTGTTTGTCTGTCTGCCCGTCTCCCTCTTTGTGCTTGTATATGTGCGCGTGGTGTGTGTGTGTGTGTGTGTGTGTGTGTGTGTGTGTGTGTGTGTGT
>NW_004801126.1:0-1446 GCF_000002075.1 Aplysia californica | reverse complement strand
CACACAGAGATCCACCTCCATGTCTCTAGGGCCAAGCGTGGATTACGTAAATTGACTGTAAGTTGTAAGTCACCTGACAGCAGACCACAGAATGAGGAAGAAAAAGATTTGAAACTTAGAGTCATCTCTTCTCAAACATTGTGTTTTAACGAATTTATCGTCGAATTTACCGGTGCTTTTTCTTGGCACTAGATCTAAATGGTCGCTATCATGTCGCTGAGCCTCTCTTTACTCAAACTCGAAATCAAAAGAAATGAAGATCCCGCTCCCACCGGTGTCCATGGTGTAGCTTTCATTCTACTGGAATGTTGTATCCCTCTCAAGCTGGATTGGCGCTGGTCAAAAGCCCGCCTCCTAGATAATTTGTGAGGGATCATGGATAAATAAGTCGCACGTCAAAATAATGAAATCAAAGAAATCAGTATTGGGGTATGGGGCCCATTGGCCATTTTTTTCTAATTTTCTTTTTTTGGCTCTACACCTTTTATGTCCTTTTAAAAACACATTTTGTATGGATTTTACTGAAAAACATTGAGTAAAGGCACAGAAAATATAAATTTCCACTTTCCAATTACTCTCAGGCTATCGAAGTTACCAAACCTTGGCGGCCATCTTTTGGCTAATTTTACCTCTGAAACCAGGCGACCCTGATCTCGTTCAATTGTAAATATTTCGACTTCTATGCAACATAGATCGATATTTTTTCCACCCAAAGAATGCAAATGAACAGGCTTTTTAAGGTGATACCAAAAACACCATATGCCCAAAAATTGACGAGCGCCTGATTCCACCACACCGTGACACATTTTAACTGTGCCGATGAGGGCATGAAACACCTCCATTAAAAACAACAACTCGACTGTTGTCCTATTTACAGTGCTAAGATTCATCTCACCAATACGGCAGATGCTTGGCAACCGCTTTGAGAATTTTGCCGCCATTTTTTTCTTGATCGATCTCTGTACTGTCAATGTGAGGCTCTCGACTCTTGTATACTGAGGAAGATGGTTCGAGTTAACTTATCGAGTACCTCCGTCTGTTTGATTGGGTGCTGTATTCCGTTAAGCCTTGTTTGTCCCTGACTGGCAGGGTCGATGTGGCCCGCCTCCTAAAAATGGTCTAAATTCTGTTTATGGGCACGTACAACATCAAGAGATACAGTGGCTTTATATGTGTGCTTTAACAGAGAACAGTGAATTAACTGTGACGTTATGAACATCTCTGATGTCTTTGTTAGGTAATAAATATTTGAGTTGTTCTTTTGTTTAGTATTTTTGTCTGTTCGATTAAAAGGTTCCGGTGATTGGGTTTTACGGTAACGATTTCTTCCCTCCCGTTCTCTCTCTCTCTCTCTCTCTCTCTCTCTCTCTCTCTCTCTCTCTCTCTCTCTCTCTCTCTCTCTCTCTCTCTCTCTCTCTCTCTCTCTTCCCTCTCTCTCTCTCTCTC
>NW_004801125.1:0-1446 GCF_000002075.1 Aplysia californica | reverse complement strand
CGGAAAAGACATCCGGGAAATACGTATAGCCGGAATTGTGCAAAACGGCCACCCATTGTCCAGGAGAAAGTTTAGTTTTAGTAAGAGTTTTACGGCACTTGCAACACAATAAGGTCATATAAGTGCCGATGTGCTACAAGAGAGTAAAAACATACTTAGTAGTATAGGGTTTTACGGCGCTGGCAACTGCGTAAGGTTATATGAGCGCGCGAAACACAAGTTGTTTACATTCGCAAAAGTTCACTGCACGGTTGGTTAACTATTAGACTTTAAAACATACGACACAAAAAGAAGGAGGGGAGATAAGGACGATAGTAGTTTTGTTAGTTTTAGTAGAGGTTTTACGGCGCTCCCAACACAATAGAGTCATTTAAGTGCCGAAGAATAGATGTGTTACAAGAGAGTAACAAATGCAAAAAATAAGAAGGAGAGATGAGGACTGAGGATGATAGATAGATGTTTGATAGGAAAGAAGAAGCAAACCTCACCAGGGCACCTGCAAACCACCCCACGGATTCCCGTGTGAGCAGGTCAACATCGAAAAACAGATCCGGGAAGATAAGTACAGTGGAAATTGTTCAAAACGGCCACCCATTGTTGAGAAGAGTAATTAAAGTGGAAGATGTCATAAGTGAGCGTCTTGGGCAGTGACATTATACAATACATTTTAGTTTAGTTTTAGTAAGAGTTTTACGGCACTTGCAACATTTAAGTGCCGAAGATTAGAGGTGTTACAAGAGAGTAACAAACAAAAAAGGAGAGATAAGGACGATAGATGTTTGGGTTGATAAGGAAGAAGAAGCAAACCAAACCAGAGCACCCGCCAACCATCCACCGGTGTCCGGTGTAAGCAGATCCGGGAGAAACATCCGGGAAAATAAGTAGAGTTGAAATTGTTCAAAACAGCCACCCATTGTCGAGAATTAAAGTGGAAGATGTCATAAGTGAGCGTCTTGGACAGTTCCATTATAAACTTCATGAACTTTTAAAACAAGCAAAGTGGTCGTTTGTGCAGTTGATTGTTTTGTATAGATGGTCGTTTGTACAGGTGATTGTTTTGTATAGATGGTCGTTTGTACAGGTGATTGTTCTGTATAGGTGGTCGTTTGTACAGGAGATAATTTTGTATGTGGTCGTTTGTAAAGGTGATCTTTTTGTATAGATGGTCGTTTGTACAGGTGATTGTTTTGTATACGTGGTCGTTTGTACAGGTGATTGTTTTGTATAGATGGTCGTTTGTGAAGATGATAGTTTTGTATAGCGGATTGTTGTGGTCGTTTGTACAGTTTGTTGTTTTGTATAGGTGGTCGTTTGTACAGGTGTAGAGGAAGAAGGAGAAAGAGGGGAGGCGGGACACACACACACACACACACACACACACACACACACACACACACACACACACCACACAACACACACGTACAGGCTCACTTTTCCACACAAAGA
>NW_004801124.1:0-1449 GCF_000002075.1 Aplysia californica | reverse complement strand
TCATACATCAA
The DNA here is from genome assembly GCF_000002075.1 of Aplysia californica. Classification (NCBI taxonomy): domain Eukaryota; kingdom Metazoa; phylum Mollusca; class Gastropoda; order Aplysiida; family Aplysiidae; genus Aplysia; species Aplysia californica. The sequence goes on along the minus strand of NW_004801124.1, from coordinate 1,438 downwards.
GATTGGCCCCGCGGAAAATTGCATTTTTGAAATAGAAAAAATGCAAAAAATTGCAAGGTAAACTGCCTAAAAATTGCAAAAAAAATGCAACCTCCCCATCCCAGGCGCATTAATACAGGCTTAACATTTTAAGTTTAAAAAAACTTGACAATTTGAGTACGGGTAGCATAAAAGCAGCTCGATATAGCCTTTAAAAAAATCATGACCCACAATGCAAATTCATCAAAAGTTATTAACAACATTTACTAGTACGTTAACAATAAAGTTATCGACCAAATATAATATGATAACACGTGACACAAAATAACGGAACCCTCGGTTTTCGTAATAACTTTTAAATGAAGGCATAACATTTGACCAAATTTAGTACATACCAGGTATTTGGTTCATGCAAAGATCTAGAACTGTGTGAGGTTTAGTCTATAAGAAACAAAAAAAAAATGACGAGAGATTTTCGAAGCAACTTCTATACAAAATAAGCTTATGCTCCAATCAAATCAGATCTTGTTCTATTTTTCTCTTGAAACCTTCGATACAACGGTAATCTGTATTTAGATCTATTTAAGATATTTTCTGTTTAAAAACCGGCATGGTATTGTTTTAACACTAAGTCAAATTGTAAAATACAGCAAATTTTTTTTCTCCATTTATAAACAATAGTAATAAATGTAATAATGTAGATCTAGATCATTTCTATAGCACCCACACTTCCGTGTGAACACAGCTTAAGGCGTTTTACATACGGCGTGTCTACGTACAGGGTAACCAGGCACCTAGCCTCAGTGTCTACGTACACGGTAACCGGCAACCGGGCTCGCAATCTCAGTGTCACGTACATGGTAACCGGGCAGTTCAGAACTACACGTTCTGTTTTTGTAATCGGGTGTTGCCTTCAACTTCACCCCTCCCCCGACTGTACCTTTTCAGAAAAATAATTAATTCCCCCATTCTGGAGCCCTAAGGCTATACATGTACTTCGAAGCGCACAAACTTTGAATGAACTTAGGTGACCCCAACCGGTACTCACAATGTGATGCTAAAGCACACGTTCACTGACCGGTTACGATGGCAAGCCCAACAAGACGCGTGTACATGTATGACTTTCTTTCTTTTTTTTTCAACAAGTGACAGCACAGGAAAAATATTGATTCATTTTAATTTCGGTTACCGTGTACTCGTGTACGTAGATACTGAGGCTAGGTGCCCGGTTACCGTATATGTAGACACATGCATCACGTACACCTCACACACGCACACTCCTACTTTCTTGTCACACGTGCACGCTTACACACATTAGAACTAGGCCCAGTCGATGTCTCAGTATGTATAGTACATGATGCATTCCGGCCTGAATTTCCGGTTATAGTTTTAGAGTACGGCCAGTAGACTAGAGCTGGGCCGATACATGTACATGTACCATGATTTACGTAGGCCTATC
>NW_004801123.1:0-1438 GCF_000002075.1 Aplysia californica | reverse complement strand
TTTGAGATTTCTCAACGTGTCAAGGTTTTCCGTATTCAGTTGTTTGGATATCTTTATAACAGCTTCGAACATTTTTACGATTTTAATAGTTCATCAATACAGAACATTTGGTTTCTGACCTCATGGTCGTAGTAACTCAAAATGGTCCAAAAAGTCAGATAGAACTTCTGGGGTAATTTTGGGGTAGCGACCTGTGCAAGACAACCATTAGTACAAACTCCTGTACATTGTTACCTACATGTATATTGCAATGACACTACCCATGACGTCCACTTAAGACAACCACTTTTCTCCTATACAACAAATTGGACATCTTAGGCAATTTCGATTGTACATTCACTGACAATTTTGTTTGGTAAAATAAAATAATTAAATTTTGAATGCTGAAAAAGTAAAGAAAATAATGTAGGTAATTTTTTAAAGATTAGGAATATTTTTTCCCCCTCTATTGAAATTCTCTTAAATTTTCTTAAAGTTTCTTAAAAAAAGTAACAGGCACATACTCGTATATCAAAGCGGCAGAGGTTCAAAAAGAATGTTGCGGCACACATGTGACCTACATACCAAAATCAGAAACACAAGTTTATGATATATAATATGTTATAGCGTGCATGCATGTTATTGCCTGCAGCTTCAAGTTTCAGATTTAAGAAATAAAAACCCGGGTAAGAAGAAAGTTCTGCGTTCTGCCCAAAACAGTGCGTCATCAAGTTTTATCGAATGACCAGGATGCTCGTCGCAAATGATTTAACGAACGCTAATTATACCGTTAGCATATTTTATAAAGTTTTAGTTTATTCAATTAAAATTTTGATAATGGTTATGTTTTTTATTCCTTTAGCATCTAATTATGTTTATGGTTATTCAACAAACATCTTTATTCTGTGTTTGTTTTATTATATTTATTCCTTTTACATCTTTATTATGTTTGTGATTTATGACAGTAAAATGATTCCATTTACATCTTTATTATGTTTATGATTTATTACAATTAAAAATATTCCTTACACATCTTTATTATGTTAATAATTTGTTACAACAAAAATTATTCTATTTACATCTTTATTATGTTGATGATTTATTACAATTGATCTAATTCATATCTTTATTATGTTTATGTTCATTTATTTTAATACACATTTTTTATGTTGGTTTGATTACAGTTTTTCATTTATATCTTTATTATGGTTATGTTTTATTACATTTATTTAATAAACATTTTCGTTATGTTTGTGTTTGATTACATATTCTATTAACATCTTTATTATGTTACATTTTCTCGCAGACATCAACGAGTGTATGGAGGGAGATAACCCATGCCCTGACGTGTGTGTGAACACTGTTGGTTCTTTTGTCTGTGATTGTGAGAGAGCAGGGTATCTTCTGTCAGAGAACGGGACAGGCTGTGTTGGTGAGTATGTGTGTGGGGAGTAGGGGG
>NW_004801122.1:0-1461 GCF_000002075.1 Aplysia californica | reverse complement strand
ATATTCTATCTTGAATTAAAGTCGACATATTTGCTATTAAAGAAAGTGGGGGTTGTCTGGTGTTAGAGGTAAAATAGTGAGACTATGCTAGTAAAAATTTACTGACTTCCAAAGCTTGAGTGTCCTCGGAAATTGCAAATTTTCAATTTTTGTGTGCCTCTAAGCAACTTTTTACTTTAAAATCTACACAGAAGTGAGTTTTACTGCTGTCTTTCAGCCACACCCCTAATCTTATGGCTGGAAAGATCTATCACCTAGCCTTGTCGGACAAGGGCGAAATATCTCGGTACTTCCGTTCCTTGGTGCTCCTAAAGTTGATTAGAGTAGCTTTCTGCCTCCACGCGGAAAAAATACAAAAATCCTCCCACACTGAAAATGTTGAATGTATCCCGCTTGCTTAAATGACCCTATGCAGTTACAAGTGCCGAAAACCACTTACCAAAACAAGACAGGAATAAATGGGTCTTAAATGGACCTAAAAGCTGTTGAGCCAAAGCAAAAAGATAAAAGTTGCCCCATAGGAGAAAAAAGCCCGATTTCTTTAATGTCATTATTTTCCCGAGCGCCTGATTTCACTACGATGAGGCACATTTATAATGCATGTGTCCCTCCACAACCACACTATATTTGAAAAAATAAATCTTAGTAATTGGCAGTTTTCAGTAAATTAGGGAGAGGATTAGATCTGAGGTTAGTAGCTGAAAAATACCTTTATCTTCTTTTCCAACAACAGAGAAATCTGACGTTCGAGGCGATAATTGAACTTGTTCCCTTTTGGACTTAGTGCCACCCCACCCCCCCCCCCCCCACATACACACACACAAACAACCATTAACCATGATGACGTCAACACCAAGGCTTTTAGAATACATTAAGTACTTACCAAATAAAGTTAACCTTACGTTCAGAAACAGATGAATACATCCGACAGAAAACTGAAATTATGCCAGAGTAGATGGAATTATGGAGAAAACTCCAACCAACATAGATAATATAATGAATGCACAAATGGTCGCTTTTAAGGACAAGCGGGCTTTCTCAGATTTTGGGGCTTTCCAGAAATCTTGACCTATACCAAAAGTGGGCATTGCTCTACCTATAGGAGAGGTCTGGTTTCATTAATGTGTATATTTGTTTGTTTATAGAGAAAACTATCCTTGTCTTTTTTTTAAAAATCTGTACAAGGGCAAAAAAGTTTGCCTTGGATTTTCTCCAAACAGCATTTTTAGGATAGCCTGCATGTGTTTATAAGTGACCAAAATAGGATTGTAGATGTTATAAACAAAAACCCAGGAAACTGTACACCAAGGATGAGAAGATCAGAGCCCACGAGCCAAACACTTCACTCTATCAGTGGCGGTGGGTGGACCAAGATTTGGGTGGGGCTTAGGTTTCTTCCACTTCTTTATCACCAAAAAGCAAGCAATAAGAACAAAACAGTGACGATTTTGCTATACTCAC
>NW_004801121.1:0-1452 GCF_000002075.1 Aplysia californica | reverse complement strand
GGGGGAGAGATATTATATTAAAGAAACATAGTTTATCTTTAAAATATGTGCGTTTCCATGGTAGTTTGCTGTCGGTTGACAGACAGCCACGACTGTATATGTCTCTGGAAGGATGAAAACCAAATCTCTTGCAATGCAAAACAACTTGTAATTATTCGTGATCACCATACTGTATGTGCCACAGCTGAAGGTGACCACATCTGTGGCAGCCGTACGTTGACGGTTCTTCTTTTGTCTTGACCCTGTGGGTGGTTGACGGGTGCTCTGGTGTGGTTTGCTTCTTCTTTCCAATCAAACATCTATCGTCTTTATCTCCCCTCCTTCTTTGTTGTGTTTGTTACTCTCTTGTAACCCCTCTAATCTTCTGACGCTCATAACTTTATGCAGTTGCGAGGGCCGTAAAACCTCAACGAAAACTAAACTAAAAAACCGGTTGCTTTTCTTTGTTTTGTGTGGGTTTTTTTCGATAGAAATCCAAGTGATCATTATTGAATGACCAAGCTTTAAGAGCCTGTTGATTTATTTTTTGTTGTCTTAGGTTACTTAACCCATCCTTCCTTTGAGCAAAATTGATAGTACTTTATGAAGAGACCTCCACCCCCCCCCCTCCCAAATAGCCAATAATGTACCATGAAGTTAAGGCTTCACATGTTAAAGAACTGGGAAAATTTATAGGGTGTTTCGTGCCTGGCGTTACTGTGTGGTCCTACATATATCTCTACAAAAGGTAGAACAGGTTAGTGCATCAGTCATCAAATTGAGAAGTATTTTTTTTAAAATTAAAAAACTTTTACAAAAAGGGAAAGGAAAAAACCCCCCCGTGAACTAGATGAAAGGCTGCTCTACTTACAACGCGAAAACGTGGAGATGAGAGTAGAAAATTCAGAAGAAAATAAACGACGGATTTTATATTGTGATGGGATGCTTATACTGATCATTACTGTCTTAACGCTTGTCGAGCTTGACATACATTCATTTCATTCAATCATGCATAAAAATCATTCGTTCAGCTGTTGGCTTAATAATTCAAATGAACGAGCCTTGTAGCAGTAACAACTTTAAGAACAATGACAAAAGTAACATCATCAACGACGACTACAACCTCTCCGATTGCTGCTACTTTTACAGTATATAAAGGTATAAAGTGTTAAGTACGAGAAAAAAAAACACCCCAACATCTTCGAATCAATTTTCAACTCTCAGTACTTTTCATCTATCCCTATTTTCCATCTGACTGAAGTCTTCTACCTTTTGAAAGTGAGAACAATACATTTCTCAAACTGTCCCCTCCTTTGAATGTCTCAGCAACTCCATTTCTCCTGTCTCTCGTCCCACGCACATGTACCATTCAGTGTACAGTTCCTCGCTATGAATTATTTTCAAAGCGGAAATACATTGGGCCCTGCAATTTTAACCTCCGACTTACTTCAGGCTTCTCTATTGAAATACAGA
>NW_004801120.1:0-1455 GCF_000002075.1 Aplysia californica | reverse complement strand
CCCCCCAACTCCTTCAACCACAAATATCTCGACTTCTATTCAAGATTAATGGATTTTATTTTCACCGAAAGCAACACAAATGAACAAGCTTTAAGAAGATACCAATAACTTGACATGTCCAAAAATTGACGAGCGCCTGATTCCCCCGCGTGGTGACTCAGGTAGAAATGACACACATGGGTGTACTCGGATGACCCCTGTATCGCGTGTCCGCTGAGTGAGAGAAACAAGAGTCATTGAATGGAACGTATTATTTATTCCATGCACCGGCAAATGCAGGAATCCTACACCCGTGTCGTGTTCCCTTCAGACATTGTAATATTTGACAGACGATGGGTTACGTTTGACCGAACAGACGATGGCTTACGTCTGATAGATTTACATATCGCCGACGCAGCTCTTTCTGTATAATGGTGCAATGTAGGGCATGCATTCGCGTGCACACTCACACATTTTTTAATACGTGCACACGCACACAAATACGCGCTCACACACACAAAAATACGTGCACACATAAATACGCACACGCACGCAACCACGCACATGCACATATACGCGCACATACACACATACACATACACACACATACACATACACACCTACACCCCCCCCTCCCCACACACACACACACAATTTAAAGTCTCCACAAAACCCCTACAAACCCCACAAAGAGACAGACCGAGTAAATGTAATGATGAAGTAAGATCAACCAAAGCCACAGGGTCCTGCCTGCATTTCTTGAAAAACAAAACAAAACAAAAAAATCAAAAGGTTTGGCCACTTGTCACCTGATCAGCTCGCCTCTAGATAGAGGTTAAAACAGCAAGCACTCTGGCTACAGAGAAAGAGGGTGGGTGGTTGGCGGGTGCTCGGGTGTGGTTTGCTTCTTCTTTCCTATCAAACATCTATCGTCTTTATCTCCCCTTCTTCTTTTTTGTGTTTGTTACTCTCTTGTAACGCCTCTAATCTTCGGCACTTATATAACCGTGTTGTGTTGCAAGTGCCGTAAAACTCGGCGACGATGGATTTAGTCAAGCGTACTCCGAGAAACTACATCTCAATAATAAAATCATTCTAACTGAAAAATCTGCAGAATGTTCCTACCAGTACCATAGAAAACTGCCTCTCCTCTCGATGCCCAAAGGCAGAATTTGATAAAGTGGTAAAAGAAGAAGTAAGTAAGTAAGCTTCTTGTTCCTCGACTAAACACGTACAGAAATATGAAAAAAACACATTCCATTAAGTAATGAGGTATGAGAATACTGCCACTGCTGCCATGCGCTGACGTCAAGGTATTGGTTTATCGAGCCACATCCCCGGACTGGGCAGTTGGCGGGTGCTCTGGTGTAGTTTGCTTCTTCTTTTCTTTTAAACATCTGTCTTCCTAATCTCCTCTCCTTCTATTTTGTGTTTGTTACTCTCTTGTAACACCTCTAATCTTTGGCACTTAAATGA
>NW_004801119.1:0-1455 GCF_000002075.1 Aplysia californica | reverse complement strand
ACCTACGTGTAAATGTGGGTGGTTGGCGGGTGCTTTGGTGTGGTTTGCTCCTTCTTTCCTATCAAACATCTATCGTCCTTATCTTCCCTTCTTTTTGTGTTAGCTACTCTCTTGTAACATCTCTAATCTTCTGCACTTATACGACCAAATTGTGTTGCAAGCGCCGTAAACATCTTACTTAAACAATACATCGACGACTGAGCGCGAGAAGTGACTATATCCATTTTGCAGTCTCAAGAAAAACGAGTTTGAAATTATGTCGGTATTGAAATCTCTATAACAATGTCAGAAAAGAAATGTCAACAATCTCGATACTGAATTAAGCTACGACTTCGATACATTATGTAGAGCTAAAAGAGTGGCTTAAAATCTCACTTCCCGTATCGATTAGTCCATATCGCCCAAAAGTGGATATAGTCACTTCTTGCGCTCAGCCATCGACATCATTACTTGGATACAAAGAATACCAATCCCGTTGCTCTTTGGACTTTAGGTACAGTGTACCCTGTAAAGTGAGACTTCCCGTGGAGGACTAGGCTGAGCCGCTGTAGCAAAGAGAATTAGATTAAGGCCTTCCCCCCAACACGGGCAGCGCTGTCTTTTGATGTCTGCTGTCTCGCCGCCCGGCCTGGTGAGAAGCTGGCGCGGCCTGTAACTGCCAGACTGCAGACGGAGCCGACGTGGAGAGTTCGGGTTCCATTCGAGAATAGTTTTTTTTCCCTTCTCTTTTTCCTAGAAGTCTAAAGGAAACTTTGGAGGTTCCTGTTGATGTTGGTTGGGTGTATGTTAAGTATTGTAAATTTCCCTGAGCAGCATTGTATGGGAGTGGGCGCTATATAACATAAGTATTTTATTCATAATATTAAATTACAAGTAAACGATTAGACATTTATACGTTTATATAAAAATCATTACTAAAGAGTTGACTTTTAAACTCATTTGTCACACCCGATCTTCTTCGTAACCAGGCTAACTCCAAAGAAACAAATAAACACACAAACAAACAGACAAACGAACAACCCCAAAGAGACAAACAAACAAACAAACATAAAACACAACAAAACCACAAACAAGCACGAAGGAGGGCACTCTGCCAGCTCAAGTTGCGGTATGTTAGGGTATGATGCGGGTAATCGCAGTTCGAATCCCCAATGGCTCGTTTTTAAACTTTAGTTTGAGTAATTGTCAAAGTTCTCCACATACTTGGCCGCACACAATATAGGACGGACCTCAAGTCAGATATCCCGCTTCTCAGGCTCTGGGCTAACCTTACAGTGTTGACGGGGACGTAAAACATAATATCATACGCGGAAGCAGGAAAAAACTATCCCCATCTCCTCCACAAAAAGAGTAAATTCAACTGCTCACTCTTGAAATAAGTTGAACGCGTCGTTCTTGCTGAGCAAAACGGTTTCCCAAATATGGCCCCACTAAAAGTGGAAACTTGGGTATGTG
>NW_004801118.1:0-1446 GCF_000002075.1 Aplysia californica | reverse complement strand
TGATTATTTAAATGCAGCAGCACATTCTATTTACATAATCTAAGTAGTAAAAAATGGTAGTATGTGACACGGGAAGGAATGTTTGCTGTTCAAGGAAAGATATAACCTACATTGTCTCCTCCTTTTAATCATTTAAAAATGTCCAATAGGTGGTCATCTGTCCCACTGGTAGTACTGTTCAAGGAAAGATATACACCCTACATTGTCTCCTTTTAATCATTTAAAAATTGTGTTTCCAGTATTCCTATGCTGATGTGAAAAGACATATGACCATTATAGGCTGAAAAATAAGTACAACCTTCAAATGACACTGAAGCAAACATCAATTGTTTCCATTAGAAGTACGCCGATTACGAGCAACATTCGTAGGTCTATTATCAGGAGCGATTAGACGGGCCCAGTGGCAGTTTTGAGAGAAACCTAAAGCTAAAAATGAAACTTTCAGTTGACCTAGTATTGAGGTATTCTAATGTTTTTTAAACGTCTAAATAGGCCAAAAACATCTTTCAAAGACAAATACCTTCCAGGGATGATCATCCTACAACATTTCTTATTTCTCGATACAGTGGAAATGGACAGTCTTCTGGTCCTGAAGGCGATCAACCGGTGATGTAGGCAGTCTTGGTGATGAAAAGAATGACGTGTCAAAGATTGATTGATTGAGTATAATGTGTAAAAGATTGATTGAGTGATTGAGTATGTGTTTTACGGCACTTTCAAAGAAAATCCAACATCTCGTGTTTTATTTAGTATTATAGGATAGAACAATTCTCTATACTGGTAGCGATAAAGAAAAGTGAGGGACATTTTTTACACCTTCATCAACACAATTTAGATCACTTAGGGTGTCGATTTCTGTCATTTTAAGTGGAATCCTATCTTATCGATGGGTATTCTAGTTGATTGATTGGGTAGATGTTTTACGGCACTATCGACACAATTTTGGTCATTTAAGCGCCAACAGGTTTCACGACGGGTATTCTAATTTTATAGTCATTGCGAGTTAAATTATGTCCTAATAATTTTGGAACTTGAGTCTCATAGAATAGTGTTGCAAGACATACTTCAAAGACAAATACCTTCTGATGCTGATCATTATTCATCACTTCTCGTTTCTTGACAGTCTCGATAGTAACAGTCCATTGTCGTTGGTCTATTGGTCCTCCAGTTACACAGGCGGTCCCCCCAGAATCGTTTTGATGAAAGAAAAAATGAAATTCTCACGCACCAATGAATATTCTTTTAGTACCAAAAAAAAAAGTTATATAATTTCTTAGTAAGTCAGAGAGTAGAATTGCAAAAAATATTTCAAAGACAATTACCTACATAGGCTGCCCATCCTTCATCAATTCGTATTTGCGGTAGTCCAGTCCAATAGGTGGTCATCTGTCCCACTGGTAGTATCAAAACACCTACCACAGGATGGTCAAAAGCCAAAGAAGCAGC
>NW_004801117.1:0-1454 GCF_000002075.1 Aplysia californica | reverse complement strand
GGTGTGTATATATTTGTTTGGTTATAGAGAAAACTCTCCTTGTCTTTTAAAGAAACTGAACAAGGGGCAAAAACTTTACCTTCGATTTTCTCAAAACAGCATTTTTTTGGGATCTCCCCCTTGTGCGTAAAAGCGACTATTTATTATTATTATTACGTGTTGTAAACAGGGAACTATAATTTCATGCTTTGATTCAGATTTAATAACTGAAACAACTATTTAGGGCGCTGTTAAAAGTCTTTAAGTAACCCAAACACACAGGCAAAACTAGTCCAAAGAACAATAATTGTTGTTGATGATACGAGTTGAGTAATTTTTTAGGGAGGTTGTTGTTTTGGTTGGTTTTTGGTTTTATTTTGTTTGTTTTGTTTGTTGTTGGGTTTTTTTTCTTGGTTTTTCTTGTTTCGTTGTTTTTGGCTTTGTTTCTTTAAAAAAAAATATGTAGGTGGTTGGCGGGTGCTCTGGTGTGATTTGCTACTTTTTTCTTATTAAAAAATATATAGTCTATATCTCCCCTCCTTCTTTTTTATGTTTGTTACTCTCTCGTAACACTTTAATCTTCAGCACTTTTATGACTTTATTGTGTTGCAAGTGCCGTAAAACTCTTACGAAAACTTTTTTTAAAGTTCACGGGCGTTTGACAAAAGAGGAACACACACAAAAAATAGTGAATAAAATAAATAGAATAAAAATAAAAACAACTGTAAATACTTTGCAAGACTACAAATGAATTTATCAAGGAGTTGACCAAAATTACATGAATTACTTGAATCTAGAACTGGGGTCTTAGGAAGACGGGGTGCTCCTAAAGTAGTACTTGTAATCTCCTCGGAGGCTCCATGCTTCCTCGTCCCTCTTCATGAGGGTCCATTTCAGTGTGGGCGGGCTGACGGTTGCATCTTTTTTTACCAAAATATAATTATCAAGCCCCCCCTCCCCTCCCCCCATTCGTAGTCCCTTGTATATGATTATTAATTTACTCCCGCGTACATTTTCACGTTTATACCAGATCTAGATCTAGATCTATACATTGCATGTTACGACTCGGAAAAGTGGATCCAATGTGGTGACTATCAGAGCTTGCCCAGAACACAGGACGAAACGAGCTCAATCTGGACTCAACGACCCGCGGAATGAGGCTAAGGACACAGGCATTACGTCGTGTGACATCGCGGTGAAATCACTCGCTCGTCAAAATAATGAAAGTGGAAAAAAAATAGACACTTTTTCCCTCTGCCTTTAGATGATTCGTTTAATTATTTAGTTCGTTGTCTTTTCAGGTACTTTTAAAAACATTTCTATTTTAGAGATATCATTATGTTTAATTCATTATCTTTTTATGCCCTTTTAAAAACATTTCTATTTTTATAGATAGTATATTTAGTTCATTATTTCTTTATGTCCTTTTAAAATCATATTTCTATGTGGCTATGTGGATTTTTTTCAAAATCGTT
>NW_004801116.1:0-1458 GCF_000002075.1 Aplysia californica | reverse complement strand
AAGTTGCGCACGTTAAAGATCCCTTGGTGGTCTAAAATCGATAAGAGTAGGCTTCGGCCGCCACCCGGACAAAATTCAAAATTTTCTACCAACTGAAAATATTAGATGTGTCCCACGCGCTCATATGACTTTATGCAGTTGCGAGAGCCGTAAAACACTTATAAAAAATTTTTTTTTTAAAAACAGACGCCAGTCTTCAACGGCTTGGCACAACAAAACATGATATGGCTGTCTAAGTTTAGTTTTATTAGTAAGAGCTTGACAGGACTTGCAATGCAAATATGTCATATAAGTGCCTAAGATACATCTGGAGAGAAGCACACAATGAAAGGAAGGAGAGAAAAGAATAAAAGCAGATGTTTGGTTGAAAAAAAAAAAGAACAGACCACACCAGAGCACCCGCCAACCACCAACAGGTCCGTTCAAACGAACAGCCACAATTAACTTCTTACAGAATTAGAATGCGCACGAAAATGTACATGTATTAAACTATTACGGGAGGTCAACGTGTTGACTTTGCCCCCGCCACTGCCGGACACTGGCTCGCGGCTGTTGAAGTGTACTCGGAACTCACTCGGCGCTGCGGAGGCCCACTGGCCCAAATAATGGCAGGAAACCGGAGCCACGGCCGGCCGGCCGGAGGACAAACGGCGAGCGACCTTTGTGCGGCTTCCGACGGCGCTGACCCAGAGTGGACGTGGGACGGGGGTGGACACTTTGCCGATTCCCCAGAGTGTGCATGATGACAGTGACTGCGACTTTGGCTCAGATTTTTTCTTGGCTTGATTTCAACATGAGATATTTCTTGCTTCTAGTTTTAGTAGTTCGTAAGATTGTTAGTTTTAGTTTTATTAGAGTTTTACGGCACTTGCAACACAAGAAGGTCACACAAGAGCCGAAAAAAAGATGTGTTACAAAAGAGTAACATACACAAAAGAGGGGGAGACAAGAGGAAAATAGATGTTTAATACGAAAGAAGGGGTAAACAACACCAGAGCACCCGCCAACCACCCATAGTAAGATTTTTAACGGCTTTTGCAGTACAGACGGCTCTTATAAACGTCTAAAATTAAACGTATACATAAACCGTAGCATACAAAGAAAAGATGGGAGGGGGGGGGATAAAGACGATAGATCTTTGATAGGAAAGAATAAGTAAATCGAACCAGAGCACCCAGCAACCACCCACGAGTGATTTCTGGAAGAGCGTGAGTTTGATTTTCCCGGTAAACTTTGATGAGAGTTACATTGTCGACTGGGTGACACAAGAGAGCTACTCACTCAAATTACTTCAGATAGCTGAGCCTTGAAGTTGAAAAAATCTTCTTTTTTTTTAGGGGGAGGGGTATTCTGCAAGCAACGATTTATCACAACTACGTCGCCTTGCAACTTGCAATGCAAGCATTTCATTTGAATAACCTGCCCTTTCAAGAAAAGATGATACCGATAGATTTTTTC
>NW_004801115.1:0-1469 GCF_000002075.1 Aplysia californica | reverse complement strand
TCACACAGACAGAAGTACTCACACAGACAGACAGAAGTACTCACACAGACAGAAGTACTCACACAGACAGACAGAAGTACTCACACAGACATACAGAAGTACTCACACAGACAGAAGTACTCACACAGACAGAAGTACTCACATAGACAGAAGTACTCACTCAGACAGAAGTACTCACACAGACAGTACCCCATCAGACAGAAATACACAAACACAGACAAAAGTACTCACACACAGAGAAATACTCACACAGACATCGCCGAAGCTCCCACTCTTTCTTGGTCCGTCCGAAGGTGCTGGGCGATGCCGACGTGTATCGATACGGGTATCGTTTAGGCAGTATCGGAGCTATGGGGATCTCGTCCCGGGCATGAAACAGCTGTTGTTCCGGTGTGTGACGTCGTTTCCGCTTCCGGTGTCCCTCTGGGCGCCATGTCTCCTTTTGCTTGAGTGTAGTTTCAGAGAAAGACGGAGAATAAAATGTGAGGCATCGTGGAGAAATCGGGTGCTCGTCAAACTGCAGAAATCGGAGAGACAGGCATTTTTCTCTGCCAGTTTGGACTTTTTCTTTTCTCCGAATTTTTGGTCTTTAGCTCAACACCTTGTGTGTCCATTCAGAAACACTTGAACGTGTGGATTTTTATACGAAAACGTTGATTAAAGGCACAAAAAAAGGTAAATTTGCAATTCCTAAGGACTCTCAAGTTTTGGATGTCACCACACTTTGACGGGACAAGGGCGAAAAATCTCGGAGGGCCCGTGTGCAAGTTGCGCACGTTAAAGATCCCTTGGTGGTCTAAAATCGATAAGAGTAGGCTTCAGCCGCCACCCGGGCAAAATGCAAAATTCAAAATTTCCTACCAACTGAAAAAGTTGAATGTGTCCCGCGCGCTCATATGACCTTATGCAGTTGCGAGCGCCGTAAAACACTTACAAAAACAAACAAACAAACACTTGGACGGCCATTTTCTCACTAATTTTAAAGAAACTGAACGCAGGTCCAAAAACTTTAACTTCCATTTTCTCAAAACATCATTTTTCGGGATAGCCCCCTTGTGCTTAACAGCGACCATTCATGGGCGCTAAAACACTAACATACTGACGTCATATAACCAACTACTGACGTCATAGAACCAACTACTCACGTCATAATATAACCAACTACTGACGTCATAGAGCCAACAAATACTGACGTCATATAACCAACAACTACTGACGTCATATGACCAACTACGGACGTCATATAACCAACAACTACTGACGTCATATGACCAACTACTGACGTCATATAACCAACAACTACTGACGTCATAGAACCAACATAATGACGTCATAATATGACCAAGTACTGCAATGAGCTGACCTGGAACCATCCAAAGTTCTGGTATCGAGTGGGGTAATCGAAGGCTGGGGGGCGGGGAGGGATACCCACGGGGGGGAGATGGTAGCAGTCCAGTGGGGAGTCACTC
>NW_004801114.1:0-1469 GCF_000002075.1 Aplysia californica | reverse complement strand
TATTATAAAGAGTTCTCATCTCTGAAAGAGCAAGCCAGAGTCTTTCTGTGGCCAGAGCCTCTCGCCTTCCCCCAACCCCTCATTTCTCATTTTATTCCCCTTTTTTCGGTTCCTTTTTGCCTTTTTTTTTGGGGGGGGGGGGAGTTAAGGCACACAAAAACCCAGAAAAAACCAAACGAAACAAAGGCTAACAACAAATCCAAACAAAACAATTTCGTTTGATTTCTGAATATTTCTTTGCTTAGCTGTGGCCAAATTATGATCATTGCTCTGTCGTCTGCTTCATTTTTCTTTTAACATCGTTTTTTTTTATCCCCGTCTTCGGCGCTTCTTTATGTGTTTGACTTTTTCACTGTGCATTTTGCAACCACTGACACCAGTGTTGACTAATCGCCACAGTGGGTCCCCCGCGCTTACTCGCTCACTTATAAAAGTCGCCTTTGATATCAATTAGCTCCCTTGAAGCAGCGGGCTCTCAACTGATGACCAAAGAATGCATGCCTAATACCACCGCCTCAAGGAGCCTTGTCAAAGACCAGAGAGAGACAGAAAGACATGAGCAAAACGCGAGCATGAGGCGCCATGAAACAACCAGCTGGATTTGTTAGCTTTTCCTCTCATCGCGTTCCCCTGACGCGCTGACGAAAGACAAAACCTGGAACAGTTTCGCCGTCGTAGTGAGCAGCCCGAGTGCTCCGCTGTTACTCTCTCGCCCGAACAGATCACATAAAAATTCAGCCCTATTAAAAAGTTTGTTTCGTTTAATTAATCAAGCAAAGGCGCTAAAGGGGTGGTAATTACTGCTCAAATCTCTCTCCGTCATAGCTTGAGATCATCAACGCCGTAAAGCAATCCACCCATTGAGGGCTGAATATCCACATGAGACCCCCGGGGGGGGGGTTGCACATCAGTAAGAAGATATTGCAAACTTCACTGGTTGTGCCGGTCTTTTTATTGTCTAAAAGTCCAGAATGTTGGCGGTTTGCTCGAAAGTTAAGGGCAAAATGTACTTTTTTTTTTCTTTCAAAACAACTATTTTGGCTAAAGCTGTATCTGACTCTCCATCGCCTTTGCTCACCTGGTACAAATTACTCACAAAACAAATAATATAACCAAAGCTTACCAGCTTGTTAAGAAGTCAACATTTATTTTCAGAATCCCTATATTCTTCATAGATACAATGCGGGTTCGAATGAAGTCCCTCATTTCAGTCCAGCATGATATCAACTGAGCCAGGGGCGATCCCAGAAACATTCCTTTCCGTAAAGTTTAACAATCTGTATCAGTGTTCTCCACACCTATTGTCAATACATGCTGTTGTTATTTTAAACATCAATTCTAAAAACATAACTGTCGTTGTTATTGTATTGCCTTTTTACACAAATGTAGCCACTTTTCCACACTCTTAGTTTGGTATGCTTTGGTTTAAAGCTAATTTCAAAGCTGTAAGGTTATTCAAGACGTAAACC
>NW_004801113.1:0-1462 GCF_000002075.1 Aplysia californica | reverse complement strand
GGAGAAGAAAAAAAGAGACTGGAAGAGGGAGAAGGAGAAAGTGTGAGAATGAGAAGAATGTAATAAATGACAAGAGGAGGAGGTGGGTGTGGTGCGGGTAATTAAGAAACGCCTACAAAAGACACCTGTTCCTCTCTGTAGCGGCCCCCAAACGCAATCGTCGGTGCCAGAACCGCTGAGTGCTGAGTGCTGAGAGCTAAGCGGTGTGTGCTGCCCGCCCTGTACCCCGCGAGTGGCCCAGTGCCGGTGGAAAAACACAATCTCCCCGGCCGCCGATCAATGAGCTTTGAGTCGAGGGCAAATAGTCGTGGGTGGAAGCGCTAAGTGAGTTTTGACTAGCGATTTACCATGTTTTACTGCTGCGTTTTGTGTCAACACGGTTTGTGGAAAAACGGGCGGGGAGGATTCTCACGTCCCGAGACAGAGCGACGTATCTGATAGAACTGACTTTTTTGGTTTGGACGATTTGTAACTTCAGTCTTGCCATATAATTATCATCCTTTTTGTGTCAAAGACAAGGCGGCTTATCTACATTCGTAAAAGCAGTATTCAAAGTGGTAAAGTTACGTGGTTGGAGTAGGTACCAAGCTACAGATAGCGAAAGTCCTTGTCAGTTTGTTACTAATTGTTTTAGCGTGTGTAATCCGCATCTTGCGCTGTATGCTTCCCAGGAAGCCGAGAATGTTTCAAAGTCGCGTTCTTGAGTCAGCTGGGGTGAAAATGATTGTAAGGCGCTGAGTGCGTTCATGTAAAGCGTGGGTATGCGATACAGAAATATGCCAAATTATTATTACAGTGACAGAGGTCAAAAATAAGCGTCAACAATTTTTTGCGCTCTTCTCAGAAGTCCTGAAACGTGCAGTTACGTCGCTGTGGCTTTGGACGTCAGAATTCTTCCGGGTGGCTAGCCCGTGTTGTTGGAGGGTATGAGAGGGGTAGATCCCGCGGGTAATGACGGGTGACGCGTTAGACGCCGGGTAGATGGCCGGCCCCACTTCAAAGGGAGCGAGGCACCGCACCGACATTGCGTTACTCCACATAGCGGTTTACTCCACATAGCGGTTTGTAGTTTAGTCAAAGCGACGCTTCTGTTTAGTGCACCTCGGACAGCTCTTCTTTTCACCCCTCGCCGGGTGGCCTCGGACTGACAGCTCTGGAACTGTGCTGGAATTCCTTTCCTTCGACCTCGCCCTCTCGTGGTGTTTGTCGCTCTATACTTGGCTAGGTCTACTTAACCGTTCACTCCATTTTTTGTTGCTACTTTTTTTTTCCGTAACATTTTTGTCGTGGGGTTTTGGAGCGGAAGGCGGGGCTTGGAAGGGGGGGAGGGTTCTCAGAGAGGGCTGTGTTATTTTTTGTTTGTTTGAGCTTGTGTGCGTGTGTGTATGTGTGTGTTTTAGTGTGAATGTATATATGAGTGTGTGCTCTCCCTCTCCCCTCCCTTTCTCTCTCTCTCTCTCTC
>NW_004801112.1:0-1466 GCF_000002075.1 Aplysia californica | reverse complement strand
CACACACACACCACTGTATTTCGTCTTCTTTCTTTTAATGATTAACATGTCAGGATCAAGAGGTTACGGAACACGAGTAACTATTCCATTTCTCTCCCGTGGCCAATTTGCTACCTTTGAATTATAAAGTTCTTTCTGCTCAGCACCTAGTTTTGAGAAATTTGAAAATTAAATTTTGAGTTTCACAACATGTCAAACTTGTTCGAATGCACTTGTTTGAATATCTTGAGGACGACTCTGAATAATTTTACGATTTTGATAGCGCAGATAGAACCAGCAGACTGGCAAAATGCGATAGTGGTGCCAATATGGAAGAAAAAAGGCAGCAAGAAAGACTGCAACACCTCTACAGAACCGATGATCTTCTGTTATCCTTTCATTCATGTGTTGATAATTAATTAGGCAATTTACATGGTGGCCAAAGCCACCCTGTTATGTGGCATGTGGGGACTTGGGCCGGCCTATCAATTCTCATAGCAAAATAAAGTAAACCTCGTGTTGGTGTGAGATTGTTCACTGAAATTACTCTAAGTACGGTAGTCCTTCTATGATTATTTGTAGCGCCAACGTATGATAAATATACTATGGGTAACGTCTGTTGTTTATGAACATTACAATCGCACTGCATGCTATGTAAGTGAACCGAAAGAACAACCCACCCCAACCCCCACAAAAAAGAATGTTTTTTTTGGGTGTTTTTTTTAAAAACCGAAAAAGTAGTTTCTTTAAACTGAATGCCAAAAGAAGGAGTTGGAAAGGGAAAAGGTGGGGGTGTCAGCATACAAAATAAAGTGCGTTGCGTTTGCATAGTACATTTTAAGCAGAAACTTTGTTCACAAGTTGAAACTGTGGAACAAAGCAATAACTGAAGGTTCTAGATAATTACAATTGAAAGGTTTCAAACCAATCTGACGTCGTGACTTTCCCCAGAGTCTAATAAATTATCACCGTCAGGCTCTAACCAAACTTCAGTTTGCTGTTACTGTGAGGTTTAAAACGATAAGAGACAATTTCTTACTATATTTTCTAAATTCCTGAAAATCAGAAAAAAAGTGTTCACTTATTTTACTTTGTGTACTTCGAACAAAGTCGATTAAGAAAAAAGAAAGAAACAATTATTTTATTAATAACAAGAAAAAAAGTTGCAGATTATGACCGAACGGGTCACAAGTACTGTTCACTGTGTTCGATATGCCACATAGGTACATAGTGTGTCTCAACATCTACATAGATTTCGCAAGCGAAAGACCTTACTTTGAGGAATACTCCCATCAGCGCTGCCGGTGACTTCGCGCTACCTCAGAATTGGGAGATTTTTGGCCGTTTTGAGTTACTGAGACGATGAGGTCAGAAACCAAATGTTCTATCTTACTTACTTTTACTTTTTTCTCCCGCTTGTACCATGGGGTGTCGCAGGAAGACACAGACGTCTGTCTGCAGCAAGTCGTGTGGCCTGTAGGAGCGGC
>NW_004801111.1:0-1475 GCF_000002075.1 Aplysia californica | reverse complement strand
GTGTCTGTCATGTACCATTCTTGAATGAATCATTGATTAGTTAATCAGTGCCGGGTAGATGATACAAACATAATTTGTCACTCGAAAAAAAAGCAGCTCAAAAACATTTTTGCCCCTAAAATTCTCTCTTCAACAAACCTTCAACTTCAACTCTCCAGCTCTTACACTTCAATTTGAAACAAATCTCATACATTCCACCTATATGCAAAACAAAGAGTTTATATACAACTCCCCTCACACAGTGTTTATTCATGACTGTTGCAAGGACATGCATTGGAGATGGGAGCTCCACGATTGTCAAATTACCAAAGAGCAGAAGATGACAAGCAATTTTTGTAATAAGTAATTCTTTGACAGTCTTGACGAAATTGCTTTCCCATTACTACAGACAGAATACAGGCAAAATCTATCTAACACTTTCAAAGCCTCAGAGGCCTTTATAGAGAGTATCACAGAAAATAGAAAGAGACGACTTTAGATTTATATTAAAAAAGAGCAACATGTTGTATGTACGTCGAAAAGATCAATGTGATGTATACAGGGTAGGAGAAAGAATCAAACATGAATCTTGCAAAAAACAAAGTGGATGGAACCAGGTTACCTCTACTGTGCATGGACTTGGAAGCGGATTTATTAGTACGGCGCTGAATGCCTCTGCTGCACCATATCATAACAGGACAAAATTAGCTGTCTATATTTTTTGGGTAACCAAAGATGTGAAGTGTCTTGTTTGGCTCGAAAGAGAAAGACCATTGACTGCCTATGAATTCTCTTGTTGTTTCAGTAACTTCCTGGCATAGCCTATTGACAATAGATCTACATAATATGCCACGTTCATTATATATATACAGTGATGATATCTTTTCATATTCAATCAGTAACATTTGTACCAGATAGAACAAAATTGTTGAACAAAAATACCTTGAAAAGGAACAGACGCAAATGGAAGTGGATATCACACACAGTGTAATCGAAAGGTCCCTGAACAATGGTTTGGTCTATGAGCTCATGGGTGTTCTTGAACGATTTTAAGAAAGCAAGACAATACCCCCTCCCCTGTGATGTTCGATTTCTGGACCATTCAGACCTGGCTGAAACTGAAACAAAAACGACCCGTTGTCACAAACGTTCGTTGCCTTTGATACACACTGAACAAAAACATCCAGTACAAAATAAACGTAAAGTTGAATGGTCTTTTTACCAACTCCCCTATGCCAAAAACAGTCCTGCCCCAGAAGACCCAACCAAATAACTGAAATAATTACTCTTAACTGTATAACTATTGTTATGATTTGGTTTTGTAGATTACTCAAACGCGTAAGCGACCATTGGCGCTCGTCGAGTGGCGTTGATTAACGTGATTCAAACACCTAGACGCCGCCGCCACTTAGGCGGTTGAATCACGAAGGTTTTTGTAGGTCTAAACCGCCTATATTCAGTAACTTATGTAAGAAAGCATGTTTTTCAAAACGTTG
>NW_004801110.1:0-1465 GCF_000002075.1 Aplysia californica | reverse complement strand
TTCTCCTTCTCCTTCTCCTTCTTCTTCTCCTTCTCTTTTTCCTTCTCTCCTTCTCCTTCTCCTTCTCCTTCTCCTTCTTCTTTTCTTTCTTCTTCTTTTCCTTCCTCTTCTTTTCCTTCTTCTTGCCCTTCTTCTTCTTTTCCTTCTTCCACCTCACAACCCACCTCCCTGATGGAGTGTGAGGTATTCCCTCCCCCCTCTCCCTCCCCAGCTCCCTTCCCAGCCCCCTCTGTCTGCTCCACCTCCACCCACCCCTCCATTCCCCACCCACTACCAACTGAGGATGACATCTCCGACCCCCCTCCCCGGCCTTCCCCAGCTCCCAACGTTCCTAAGAAGTTTTGACTCGCGGAAACGAGTACGGCCGTCGAGCCGAGCAAACATTCTAAAAATGGTAAAAGGACCTTTACCGATACCTCCTTCTTCCCTCCTCCCTCCTCCCAAGGAGCTTCCGAGGCAACCGTACGTGACCATCTCCAGTTCAAAAGAAGAACCTAGAAAGATTACTGATCTGAACCTCTTTAAGATAGGAGATGCACTACGGAAAGTTCTGGGATACATCCCCACATGTGTACAGAAACTTTCCTGTGGTACACTCCTTGTCAAGTGCGCAACTGAGGACGAAGTGACCAAACTCCTGGATACCACGACCTTCGGCGGTATTCCATGTAAGTCCGAGCGCTACTAGAAGTTTAACCGCTCAAAAGGCGTCGTCCGCAGCCATGAGCTGAAAGGCTGCTCCATGGAAGAAATTGTGGAACACTGAGGGAGTGGTCGAAGTCCACCAGATTACTCTTCGGCGGGGGGAGACTACTATTGAAACAAACACGATTGTCCTCACATTCGAATCGTGTCGCCCTCCAGCCACCGTTCGGGCATCTTACTTGATACTCGACGTACAACCTTATGTGCCGAACCCTCTGCGCTGTTTCAAGTATCAGAAGTTCGGTCATAGCCAGTCACGATGCTGTCACGCAGCCGTGTGTCCTCGTTGTGGCAAGACCGTGAATTCTGAGAAGGAATGCAAGGCTAGTCCTTGTTGCCCCAATTGCCACGCCAGCACGGTTCAGCAAGGAGTGCCCGACTTGGCTCCAAGAACGCGCCATCCAAGAATACAAGGCGCGAAATGACTGCTCCTTCCAGGAGGCCCGTAAGGCTGTCTTCCCGCCAATCAAGACCCCAGTCATTGGCCGGACATACTTAAAGGCAGCCCAGGTGGTCACGAGGTCGGCAAGTAATTCTACTGCCGACCTCCCAAAGCCTGCGGTCAACAGGCAGGTCTCTATGCCTAGATAAAAACAAAAAGCCCCCTACTGTCCTTGTGGCAACCCCCTATGAGGTGCCACTTTCTAACCGCTATGGGGTTCTAGGGGAGGACGGGGAGGACTCTTTTTCCGCCCCCTCTCCCACCCCCTCATCCTTCTTCTTTTCCTTCTTCTTCTCCTTCTTCTTCTTCTTCTTCTTC
>NW_004801109.1:0-1478 GCF_000002075.1 Aplysia californica | reverse complement strand
ACAAAATTTCCATCTGTCAAATGACATCGCATATGCTGTAGAATGTATTTGCATCAGTGAGCAACTGTCAAAGGCTTTATTTGTGAGAAATGGTTCGCAATTTGTCGGCCTTTTTCAAGTTCTTCTGAAAAATCAAAGTCACAAATTGAGTATAGATTGGGCACAGTGAAGATGGCCATTAAAAACTTTAAGAAAAAACTTGATTTGGAATATAGCAAACTACTTGCTATTACCATTTCTGTCTGATGAAAACCCTTCAAATAGATTGAGTAACCTACAAAAAAAATCTTCTTGCAGCGTCTGTCATAAGCTGAAAGCAGAAAACCAGAAGTTGCGAAAAGATATTTCGAGGAAAGAAGAAAGTGGAAGCATTCAAAGAACAGAAGGCTGCCCAAAGTGTAGAAAATGAGACCTTGAAAAGGAAAATGAGAAATTAAATATTGAAAGGAAAGACAAACAGCCTGTGCTAAATGAAATTAAAAACTTAAGCAATCTTAACATAGACCTCAGAGAGAATTGGAAACAATGAGGAAAAGCAAGCTACTATATATACCGCAGAGCTTAGGGCAAGAAAATTATGGATGAAGCCTCAGAACGTCAATGTGCTCAGTAGAAGGAACCCAAATCAAATAAATACTGTGACAGTGTGAGACTGGCATACCAAGCTCTCCAGGGGGAGGCTAATGTAGCAGCTCAAATCACATGCAAAGTTGCACAAATAGTTGCAAAGTATTTATTTAACACAATTTTTTCACTTCGGTCATTGCCATGTCATTCCACAGCTTTGAATTTTATGAGTGTAGCTCATATTCTTACTATGCATCAAGTAGCAGAAGTTCCGTTAGCTAATGACCACTTAACACTTGGCACAGATGCAACAAGTAGACAGAAAAAGACATTTCTTAGAAAAGCATGTGCAGTAACACAATGGGAAGACATTGTCTTTGGGTTTTACAGTAGGGGGTTTTCATCGCTGGCTGAGCAGGTACTGAAAACTAGGTCAAACTGCCTGCCTCGGCCTTTACATCAAATTCATTAAATACATTTACTACTATACCGGGGAAGTTATACATGTTTGTAAAGGAAGGCTCCATATACTTAAATTATAATGGATCTGAGTTAAAGCTATTTCACCTTTATTTTATATTGTAAATTGTAAATGAATAGCCAAACTCCAAATTGTTCTCATTGATCAATCTCGCCTTTGCCATGATGCAACCACATAATTTCGTACACACTCAGCAGATCCAGATTCCGGATCTCTAGCTCTTGATCTAGATCTACTTCTGTAGGCTGTTGAGAGGCTAACTAACAAGATAGTCTAGTACTACTAGATATCTAGTACTAGTAGTTAGTAATAGATTTCATCTTACGCTACAATATCCTACAAAAGGCTAGATCTAGACTTTGTTACCCATAGTGGCCATAGCCCGCCATGGGTCTAAGGCTAGCCTAAATAAATTTATTGTGGTATGCGG
>NW_004801108.1:0-1477 GCF_000002075.1 Aplysia californica | reverse complement strand
CTGCACTATTCTCACTCCAGGTGAGAATAGAGGTGGCCATCTTACCCAGCCCGATCCCATCCGTAGTGGGCACCCCGCATTTCTCTAGATTCAACCCCTACCCCTCATTTCTACTCTTGACTCTCTAGTGAAAGTAATAGCCTAAAGGGTAAATAGGCTAAAAATTTAAAAAAGGGTGGATCACGTCAATTCAGTCAATCATGTAGACAGATCTAGAAACTAGATATCTAGAATCTATATCTCTAGATCAAGATCTAGAGAATTTTTTCAGAGCTTTTACACTCAACCAAGGACCAAGTAGATCTACAGATCTAGATTCTAAGTCGTAGCGTCATAATTGGCTATTACTCGATTCTGGCCTTACCCTGACATTGAACTTGAAGGTAATGGTGCATTATTTTGATAGTTTATGCCTGGCCTCTCCCAGGGCTTGACTGGTGCTGCCATTTTGTACACTATACACAACAGTAGATATCTAACAAACAGTAGGCCTAGCCTAAACAGCGAAAGTAGAGAAAAGCGGAGTACTCGGCCTTCGGCCTTCGGAACTCTGTCGACTGACGACGATGAGGAAGAGTTGCCAGTTTTACTTACTGAATCCCTTGGCCCTACTCAAGGAAACTCCTTAGCCATAGATCTGCTAAAAGCATCCCTTCAGCTATCAAAATAATTCTGATTTGCTTTTGTCGCACGAAAACGCAGACATGGCGACTTTTTTTTTTTTAAACTAGATCTAGATCTAGTAGTCTAACAAGATTACCACCGTCCACAAAAACTGCATGGTTGAATGGATTTCAAGATTTCAACCATTCAACGATTGAGAATTGGTTTGGTCGAGGGCTTGATCCTAACAGATCAGTAGATTGCAGTTAGGCCTGTGGCTGGAAAGAAAACTATCCGAAGAAACTGATACTATACAACGTTATCTGAAGTTTCGAGCAACCGGAATAGTTGAAATACCTACTTTCTGATTAAAACTGGCCACCCTTACTTATAGTGCAAGGGTCAACCGCTGATAAAAAGGGACGCTATCATAAGTGCAGCATAGGATCTGATGGTCTAATTATTTGTTTAGGTTATTTCCCTTTACTTTTCATCCGTATTGCGTTTGCATTTCGTGTTGATCGATAAGAAACCCACCTTTCGTTCTTCTGCTTCCAAGACACCTCTGCCCTCACCAACATAAAACAAAAGCAAGAACTTGACCACTGGATGTACCAGGTATATTAATATCCGCTGCTGTAGCTACGGTACTACACTAGTGTGTGCTGACAAAATGAGTTACTTCTTGCAATCCACAAATGAATATATTGGCCAAAAATCGACATTATTAGGATCAAACTGGTAGATTTTCTATTGATGCTATATTCTTTAACTATAACCTGTCTTTTATCATGTCATACTTGTGGATATTGAAAACTTCACCTAAAAGCGTGATGAATATAATTCCTTAAGTCTTGAATCCGAGAAGTAACTC
>NW_004801107.1:0-1480 GCF_000002075.1 Aplysia californica | reverse complement strand
CACACGAACATACTATCTATTATATTATGTTTTATCCATTTTTTATACATACTTTTTGAATAAATAACTGCAGAGGTTAAAAAGAAATACCTTGTGTATTCTCACGAGCCTTTCATCAGACAGTGCCACAGACAGTCAAATAGACCTACCACATTTTATTTTTCTTCTATTTCCGACACAAGTGTGGAATATAATGATACTAGCAATGATACTATACCGGTACTGAATACTCGGTGATCCTCTTGTCTGCTGAAAGACTCAAGAAACGCCCATGCCCGGATGTAGTCTACAAAATGGCTTCTATACTAATGACGTCACAGTCAATATTAGCTGTTGGTCTGGGATCTGCTTGCTTTTACCAATGTCATTTCCCAGCTTCTATTTTTTTTTTTTTTTTTGTTCCACGTTCTTTCCATTTTTTTATCTTTCTTTATTGTGTTCTGTCTGTTACTCTTTATGCTTTAAAGATTTCATGAGGTAGAGATCTTTGTTGTATTGTTAGTGTCCATTTCTTTCTTAACGTTTTTCTGTCTGTCATTCTGTCTGTGTGTCTGTTAGTCTTTCGAATTTGAAAAAATTTTACAAGGTAAAGATGCAAAAATATGTTGAGCTATTGGTATTAATGTCTGTGAGGAATTGAAAAATAAGAAATACTGCTGAAGGAAACAGTTGAGTAGTGACTCGAAAGCTGCAAACAGTAAAAGTATCTGTTCTTTTATTCATTTGGTGAGTATTTTACAGCGCTCGTAACTGCATAAGGTCATATGAGCGCGCGGGACACATTAAACATTTTCACTAGGTGGGAAATTTGATTTTTGCCCTGGTGGCGGATGAAGCCTACTCTTATCGGTTTTAGACCACGAATGGATCTTTAACGTGCGCAACTTGCACACGAGACCTCCGAGATTTTTCGCCCTTGTCCAAGAAGGCTGAGTGTAGATCTTTCCTACCGGAAGATCAGGGGCGTGGCTGAAATACAGCAGTGAAGAGCCAAGGAGTAGCAGTAGAAAGGCTGCAGAAAGAGTCAGGAGCCCAGAGGAGAGCGGGGACAAAGGATGTGAGGAGATGGGGGTAGAAAATGGAGAGGAAAGCAGACGACAGAACGTTGCTTGAGAGCAGGAAAGGAGGTGTAAGGAGACACTTTTAGAAGAAAAAAAAATGTTTCGGTCGCTACCCGGATTCGAACCCGGGACTTTTGAATAAGAGGCGAACACCTTAACCTCTAGGCCACGAGTCACGAATGCCCCCTAAGTATCTGTTCGGTTACTGCGTTACTTTGATCTATCTAATGATTGAGCCAACTGTGTTAATGAAGCCATTAGTGTCAGGTCAGCCATGGCGGTAGATTTATCCCAAGGACAGAAGGAGTGGAAATAAAGTAATGGTCTTTGACAAATCTCAGCGGAAGAGATGTAAGGCATTGGTGCACACAGTAAATGAAACTAGGGGGAAAAAGGTGTACAGAAACTTAGAGTTGTGT
>NW_004801106.1:0-1480 GCF_000002075.1 Aplysia californica | reverse complement strand
AATAGTCCGAACATTTTATCAGCTAGATAGCTTTGTTGTTAATTGGAACAAACGTTTGTGTTCAGTCTAAACAAAACTTGACACAAATTACAACCCGGAAAGAGCCCCAGCGTTCGTTGTGCTAGGTGTCGATGAAGAATGTCTCGCTTTAACGGTCATCAAAAAGTTTCCTTTCCTTGACGCTTTAAAAAATGTTTTTTGTTTGTTTGAGTAAAGAGAGGCACATAGACCCAATAATGGTCATTTAGTGCCTGGGAAAAGTAAGACAGACAGAAGAAATAATAGATGGTAAATTTAAAAAGTAGGACCTAGCAGTAGCGCCCTCCATAATTTATCTGTTCTAATTTCTATAGATCTAATAGGATTTCTGTTTGGATAGTGTTATAGGCTGGTGAAAAATGGGCGAACAGGATCTTACAGACTTTTTTTTGGGTTTGTTTCAGGTGTCTGTAGGCGTAGTCAAAAAATAATAAAACGTGAGACATCGTGGTAAAATCAGGCGCTTGTCAGAATAATTAAATCAAAGAAATTGGTTTTTTTCTGCCGGTTTGTCAATTTTTATCGAAGTATTTTTGACTGAACACCTTTAAGGTCCATTCAAAAACACATTTCTGTATGGATTTTACAGAAAAATGTTGATTTAAAGCCATAAAAAAGAAAGTAATTTGCAGTTTCTAAAGCCTCTCAAGCTTTGGAAGTCGTCAAACTTTGATGGCCCTTTTCTCGCTAATTTTACCTCTGAAACCAAGCAACCCCCTCCCCCACCTTCTTCAATTACAAATATCTAGACTTCTATTCATGATAGATGAATAATATTTTTTTTCTCCTGAAACCAAGACAAATAAACAAGTTTTAATATGATACCAACCGATCCACATGTTCAAAAATTGACCAGCGTCTGATTTCACCGCGATGTGACACAAAAGGCATTTTTCACACTTTTCCCATGGTGGTATGCAAATCATAGAGGGTTCAGAACAGTTAATAAGTAGGTTCGTAAACCTCTTTAAAAAAAGTTTTTTTCTTTTCAAACGAAATATTCAACGACAACAGAAGTTAGGGTTATTTGTCTTAAATTGTTCATTTGATTTGGAGCAATTTATGAGCATATAACAAAATCACAGTAACTTGTATCAACAAAGAGTGTTTGAAGGTATAGGTTATACATAAAGCTGAGTTGTGCGAAACACTTTTTAAAAAGTTTGGTTTGACACCGTCGAGACTAAAATACCTTCCTAACCTTCACACTTTCAAATTATACCGTTCTAACCTCGTATTCTTCAACTGCAGCAACAGTTTTGTCAGTAACTTAGCTTGGGGTTCACGGGAGCACGTCAAAAGAATTGCTTTTTGTTAAATCAAGAAAACAGGAATTTTAGTTTGTATATGTAGACAGACAGACAGACAGACAGACAGACAGACAGACAGACAGACAGACAGACAGACAGACAGACAGACAGACAGACAGACAGACAGACAG
>NW_004801105.1:0-1480 GCF_000002075.1 Aplysia californica | reverse complement strand
ACACACACACACACACACATTGACACACTGGGGCACACAGGTGTGTCTGTGGCCTTGACAGTAGCCCATCCGTGGACGCATTCATCAACAGGCCAGGCCTAGCCGAGAGTTCTGAGTCCCGTGTAACTTTGGGGAGATGGCCACCTTTATCAACCACAGGCTATACGTCAGGGACATGGCCACCTTCATCAACCACCTTGATCCGGACACAAAGCACACTAGGCTATGCGTTTCGACCACAGGCTAGACGGTCATATATCGCCTAGACCACAGGTCATTTCAGACAGCGAGCCAAGTGTGTCGCAACAATACCGTAGCACTTCTGAAAGACCGACATCTTGTCCAGTCTAGCCCAGATCGAGATCGATATTCAGTTATTACTTGTACAACTACAACTTGAATTTAGATTCTGGACCTTGACAAAATCTAGAGAACCTAATCTAGAATCTAGATTCTGGACCTCGCCCTAGATCTAGATCTAGATATCTAGATTAGATCTAAAGATTTGCAAGCATTCTGTGGCAGAGTGGATCTTCTTTGATTCTAAACGGAGAAACGGTATCCTAATGATTTAAGTTTAAGACTAAGATTCTAAACCAGTCCAAAATGAACCAAATCTAGCCACTAGATTACCTGGACTCTAGACCTAGATTAGATCTGTAGATCAGATCAGATCTACTTCTCCACACAGATAGTAAAGATAGGGCCCTAGCTGGACCTGTGCTACCACGAGCAAATAAGTGACAAAGCTACCTTGCTATACCTGGACTCGACTATACTATAGATAGCCTCTATATTCTGTAGATCTAACACTCGATTACTAAAGCAGGCTATTAGAATCAGACTCGACCCAAGCGTCCAGCAACCGTCAACAGACGACGTAAGATCATAAATTAGAGCCCCGCTCGACGCATTAAATGTCTCCCCCTCCTTGGTCTCCCCCTCCTTGGTCTCCCCCAAGTGGAAAAAGAAAAAACTTGGAGGAAGACGCCAAGTCCAAGCTCGCCTGCCTGCGATGGGCAAAAGGTCCCTATCTTTGGGAGACACCACACACAAACCCCATGAGTTGCAACATGTCAGGCAAGGTTTCAGGGGATGACACTGTTTTTTTATACCCCCGCCCTCCTATGTTATTGAAACAACAGAGAACGACAGGCCGAGAAGACAAACAGGGCACAAACACAGGATCTGCACAACGAGCAAACAACACACCTACTTGATTCAAAAGTGTGTAGTCGGTCGCCGACAACAAAATATCCGCACACCAGATGGACTGACCTCGACTGAAACAGCTATGCTAATAATCCACACTGTCTCCAGATGCTATTCTGTCAACAAAGAGTTAATCCCTCTTGCACGCTTCCAACATGATCCACACCACCATTCTAGTAATAACCCTTCCACCATGGACACACACGACTACAACGCAACGGTCGCTCAAAGTGAAGGAAGGAACAGCAGCACAGAGCAGGCCAGCAAC
>NW_004801104.1:0-1473 GCF_000002075.1 Aplysia californica | reverse complement strand
GACAAACATACAAAAGAAGTAGAGGAAAAAATGACGATAGTAAGAATGAGGAAAGAAAATACAGCAGTTCCCCATATGTTGTTCCAGCACAGTATGAGCATGACATTGATAAATTAGCACATTTACATTTCTGCTGTGCATAAGAACATGCTAATATCCCCCCTTTGGGAATGGCCTAAAGACAACTTTAGTCAGGAGTGCTGCCACTAGTAAGAGTTTAACGGCACTTGAATCACAAATAGGTCGTATAAGTGCCGAATATTAGAGGTTGCTTGAGAGGAATATGCATGTACATAGAAAAGAGGGAGGAGAGATAAGGACGAATAGATGTTTGAACAGATAGACGGAGCAAATAGTAAAGTACGCTATGGTTGTGATAAAAAGCTTGGACAAAAGTCGTCCCTGAGAATAAATGTGAGGCATCGTGGTGAAATCAAGCGCTCGTCAAATTAAAGAAGAAGAAAACGACATAGTTTCCTCCCATTTGGTAATTTTTATGGAACTTTTATTTTTTTGGCTCAGCACCTTTTACGTCCATTTAAAAACACGTTGCTGTGGGGTTGTTTTTTTTACTGAACATTGTAGATTAAAGTCACGAAAACGTAAATTAACAATTTCCAATGACTCTCAAGCTTTGGAAGTCGTAAAACTATGACGGCCGTTTTCTCTCTAATGTTACTTCTGAAACCAAGTGACCTCACCTGCTTCACTTCGACATATCTCGACTTCTATTGAGGATAAGTGAGTAATTTTTTCATCGACAGCAAGACAATTTAAGATGATACCAATAACAACATATGCCCAAAAAATGACGAGCGCCTGATTCCAGCGCGTCGCGACACAAATAAACATGTAAGGTGGGATAAACTTGTCAGTGTGTGGAAGGTTTTTCTGTAGCGGTGGGCGGTTCCGGGGGTTTTCGGTACCGTAACCGTAGATTCACGATCCTTGAAAGTTAGAAATCGAGTCCGAACATATCTACGTTTGGTTCAACTACTGATGTGGGTCCGACTCCTGGGCAAGAACTGGATTACTTACGGCGGGAAGTGATTCTTTCGATGAGTCCGCCCCGTATCCAGTGACCGGATAGTAGGTCGGCTCCTAACAGTTTTAGGATACCCTCAATTTGGAAACACGGCGAGGCCGCTACATTTTTGGGGTTGTTCAAAACGAATTCTTTTTTTTTTTTAAATGATAATTAAATTGGTTAATTAGTGACCCCTGGTTTACGTAAAAAGGAACCGGTACATTTCTTCCGTAGCAATAATCGCAGGAATCGGTTCTGGAATCGATTTATTGCCCAGCCGCACCAGCGTTGTTTGGTATTTCGACACATCCTTATATTATAGATTTTGGCCCGTACATTATTATACCCTATTGGGGGGTCTGGAGTTTTCCTATGCGTTATTCTACTCGGTATGTGTGTGTTTCTGATGGGGATATCATAAAGACTTTACTCGTGGTGTGTTGACT
>NW_004801103.1:0-1531 GCF_000002075.1 Aplysia californica | reverse complement strand
AGGTGAGCCCTCACCTGAGAGATACAGTGGTGCCAACCCATCCTCTCCAGACCAGCCACTGCCAGGATGATAGCGTCGTAGATGTCCTGCTCCGCCAACTTCTGGAATCTTGTGTTTAGATTTCCTCTCTGAACGGACACTTAAGGAAAAAAATAGCTCCAGAACATTCCAACTTTCCATGTGTTCTTATGTATTAACCAAATTGTCCATCATCCATTTGCAACACAGTACTTGCAACACAATTAGGCCATATAAGTAGATAGCGTAAACACGGCCTCGTGGCCTTCCAACCGCGCGGTATTGGTGAAATCGGGGTAATTCCGATCGCTGTTTCTTTGCTCTTTCGCTATAAAACACCAAATGCCGTACACCTTGTAAAAGTTCAGCTTTTCCTCGTTGCAATGGTGTAAGTTGTTTATATGTCCGATTATTAGGAGCTGGAGAATCGCCGACGAAAGCGAAGCCTCTCGCGGTCGGAATGCGTGGTCGGCCAGTTCAAAAATTGACATGCGTGCATTCAAATGCTTCGCGGAACGAGCGATGATTAAATACTGTCTTTTCATTGGCGGAGAACTGTAGAGCTTTAAACGGGCTTTCCCGTTGAATGTATTTGGTCTTTGGTGTTTAAATAAAAAGCTTTTAAAAATGCTGTCAAAATGTTTAAAGATCACTTTTTACACAATACAGTCGAACCTGCCCTGACGGCCACCTCTATAAGACAACCACCTGTACAAACGGCCACTTTCCATTTCCCCCCTTGCGTTTTTTCTATATAATTTAACTGTGTAAAATGGGCACCTGTCCAACGCGGCCGCGGCCACTTTATTTTAACACACAACCCCTATCTCACTAAGCAATAACACCTGTATTAGACGGCCACCTTAGTGACTCCATTACGTTTTGTCATTAATTGTGCATTGGCCCCTGTCGTTGTGGGTGAGCCGTCATAATCTTATCACCTGTCGTTGTTGTTAAGTAGTCCCTCCAACCGATCGTGTTGCGTAGGCCCCTCCCACTGTTGACCAATAGCTACCAATTTCCAGCTGCTGATGAGGAATTATTTTACATCAATCCTTCCGCAAGACTAGGAAAGCATGTGACCCCGCATGCGTGGTACACTACAGTATAAGCCGACTCGCTCGCCGCGTGTTTTTGTCGAAATAACGACAGATCATCGTGTTTGAAGTGATAAAATACTGATTTGTAATGATCTCACAGTCTTAAAAAAAATTAGGCTCCATATATTTGTTATAGTGATTGTACTCTGTTAATGTGGAGATGTTTAGTGCACTTGGTACTCTTTTATTGTCTGTCAAACATGGGGTTACAGCCAGTGACTGACTTTAACAAATTTAATCAAATTTTAAACAACTGCCATTTTCTTAAAAATTGACTGAGAGGTTAAAGAATGGTACCAAAATGCTCAGTGGATATAGGCCTTTCAAATGGAACAGATACATTTGGCATACAGCTACTTTGAAAATTTAGTTTCTGGTACCTACTATAAGTGCTGAAGATTCTACAAAAGAGT
>NW_004801101.1:0-1494 GCF_000002075.1 Aplysia californica | reverse complement strand
AACATTCACGCGTCTATTGGTGGAAGTCGTCTCTCCTCGCGAGAGGATGCGCGGAGGCTGCAGGTCAGTCTGTGTGCCCTGATTTGTTCTGTGCGCTGTGAAAAATGAGGTTTTCATACGGACGTAATAAATCTCCCCAGGCATAAGATTGAACAGTTGTGTCGCAGCACAGTGGAATCAGGCGCTCCTCCATTTTGGGCATGTAGAGTTATTATTATTATTTTAAAGCTTGTTCATTTGTCTTCCTTTCGATGAAAAAAATACCCATCAATCTGTTATGATGTTATGTATTCTTGATATTTGATCTAAGTCAGAGGAGCGCAAGATGATAGTAAACATTCAGCCATATTTGATTTCATAGGGAAGGGAAGTGTTTACTTCCGTATCGAACATCTTCACTATATTCGAGTATAAGTATCGAATATCATGACACTATCTTGATTAGAAATCATGATATTTGTGATTGAAGGAGGTGGAGGTCACCTAGGAGAGATAAAATTAGCTAGAAAATGACTGCCAAAGTTTGGTGACTTACAAAGCTTGAGTGTCTTTGGAAACTGGAAATTCACTTTTTCTGTGCCTTTATTGAACGTTTTTCAGCAATACCCACAAGGAGGTACATTTTTAAAAGGAAATAAAAAGTGTTGAGCCACAGAAAGAACATTTGTGAGGCAGCGTGGTGGAATCAGGCTCTTGTCAATTTTTGGGCATGTAGAGTTATTGGTATCATCTTATAGCTTGTTCACTTGTCTTTATTTGGATTTTAAAAAACAACAAATTTATCTTGAATACAAGTCGAGATATTTGCGAATGAAGGAGGTGGGATTACCTGTTTTCAGAGGTAAAATTAGTGAGAAAATGGCGGCCAAAGATTAGCTATTTCCTTAGCTTAAGAGTCGGTGGTAACAGAAAATTTACATTATTTGTGCTTTTAATCAACGTTTTTCAGAAAAATCCACACAGAAATGAGTTCTCTAATGGGCATGAAAGGTGTTGAGCCTGAAAACAAAAATTTGTTAAAAATTCACAAACCTGTGGAAAAATGCAAGTTTCTTCACTTTGATAATTTTGACGAGAGCCTGATTCCACCACACTGCCTCACATTTTAAAAAATTGCCCAACTCCTAAAAAAATGCCGGTTTCTTTGATTCCATTATTTTAATGAGCGCCTGATTTCCCCACGCTGCCTCCCATTTTTCTGGCAGCTGTGTCAACTGCATCATATTTCTAAAATATGTTTTGTGCACTGAAATACACAGCAACTTTCTGTATCTCTATGATATTTTACTCAACTTACCGGCTTTGAACATTTTGCTCTCACTGGCAACATAAAAGGCAGATTTACTTGTAAAATCTGGACAGAAGTGTGATGAGGAAACACCAGGATAATGTGGGATCTGAGGGGAGAATTAAATGGGAGAAGCATGATCACCGATGTCTGCATGAGATCTGGCCTTTTATGATGATGAATGAAATAAGAAAAGTTACCGGACA
>NW_004801100.1:0-1495 GCF_000002075.1 Aplysia californica | reverse complement strand
CAGTGGTGTGACGGTTGTATCAGAGTGGTATCACAAATGTGTGACAGTGGTATCTCAGTGGTGTGACGGTTGTATCAGAGTGGTATCACAAATGTGTGACAGTGGTATCTCAGTGGTGTGACGGTTGTATCAGAGTGGTATCACAAATGTGTGACAGTGGTATCTCAGTGGTGTGACGGTTCAAACAGAGCCACAGTGGAGTCCGCTTTAGCAGGTAACTGAGGGAGGGACAGAGAAGGTACCCACAGAGAAGGTACTCACAGAGAAGGTACTCACAGAGAAGGTACTCACAGAGAAGTTACTCACAGAGAAGGTACTCAGAAGTTTCTCACAGAGAAGGTACTCACAGAGAAGCGAAACAAATCGGGGATTTTATTATGGGTCGATCTACAGCTGTTTTGGGGATTACCCGTGTTGGGATTAAGCGGACTCCTCTGTATGTATTCTCTCATTGTGTACTGCGATGTCCGTCGACTCACTGTGTCCCTCCTCTCTTCCTCTCCTCCCCCACCCTCCCCCCTCCCCCCCAGAGCCCCGTAAAGGACCTGTACTTCAAGTACCGCCGTTCGTCCAGTGGTGCCCGTAGCGCGTCCCTCAAGCTGACCCAGCACGGGGTGGTGGTGGCGCTGTTCGAGGACGGGCGGGTCAAAGCGGAGCTGTTCTTTGACTTCTCTAGCGTGACCTATGTGGAGGCGCTCAAGTTCTCGCCCGTCAAGACCTCCAGCGAGAGGAAGCCTAAGGCCATGTTTGTGCCCGTGGACGAGGGGAAGGGGCCCGTGCCGGAGAAACACGCCTTCTTGCTGGACAAACACTTCCACTTCCTCGTCTCCTCCTCCCACCCGCCCCTGGTCGTGTGTGTGGTGAGGCGGCCCCAGGGGGTCAAGGCGCTGGACTGTCACGTGTTCGCCCTGGACACGGCGGAGAACGCGCTGCACATCGCTGCTCTGGTCGGCTCCACTCAGATCCCGGCGGGGCTGCACGGGGAGCCAGTGGGCGGGGAGGTGAGTAGAGGGCGGGGCAGCTTTGACCGGAAGTCTCGCGGGGACGTCATCCGCACGGAGTACGGCGAGTATTCCGTGTACAGAGGTCAGGGTCAGGGGTCAAACTACGAGCCCCTGGCTTCCCCCACGGGTCAGCAGCCCCAGTTTTTCCCCGGCCCTGCTGTCGGTGCCGGGCCTAGCCGTAACGGTCAGAGCCCGGTGGGCGTGGTCCCCGGGGGGGTCATGTTGACTCAGGACGACTTCCACCGACCACAACAGATCCCCGCCACACAGCACAACAAGGCTCCCTACCTACAGGACGGAGGGGGGCAGACCTTTGTGTACGAGCAGCAGGTCATGGGTCAAAGGTCAGAGCAAGCCATGGGTCAAAGGCCGGACATCTTGCACGGCCGACAAAGGTCTGGAGACAGCACGGACGACTACTCGGGTTTGCTCAACAGAAGTTTCGGCGGCGGCGGCGGTGTGGGGTTGAGACATGAGGACGGGCGGGGCAG